>NC_135655.1:22004012-22225059 GCF_964188315.1 Podarcis muralis | reverse complement strand
GCACTCCCCTGGATTAGCAAGTCCATAGCTTGGGGAAACTCCTGGACCCAACTTCGTCACAGGACGCCCAGGTGGCCTCTACACCAAGGAGCACCTATTTCCAGCTTCAAGCCAACTTCAGACACACACACACACACACACACACACACACACACACACACACAGGTTTCCCTAGCTTTGGTTCTTCTGGCATTTTCAAGGGATGAGAAACAGCACTCAGGGTGAGACTGCAATCCATTATAGCAAAGTGCACAAATGCTGAACAGGAAGGATGGTGGCACTACTTCTGCTCATCATCACGAGGTAACAGGAAAATTTTTTACCATGGTTTCCACCCATAATTTAAAAAAATTGGGGGGGGGATGACCCCCAACTATCACGACACAAAATGAGAGAGAACCTTCTCAGTGGCTACACCCAGATTATGGAAAACCTTGCCACGGTGAAATGCAGCTGGCACCCTCTCCCAATGTCCTTTGCCAGCAATTTAATAGCTTCTATTTTATAAGACTTTAATAATTTTCTACCTGTTGCCCTCTGTCTTTTATAATATTCTGTGTTGTTTTTAATTTCAATATGCTGTAAACTGCCCCAAGTGATACATATACACTAGAATGGGGATAGATAGATAGATAGATATTAAAAAACATAGCAACGGCTGCCAAAATACAGGCTCCTTTAAAATGATCTAACGTTCTATCCAAAACAAAAACAAAAAAACCAGGGCAATCATAACAAAGCTAATCTCTATCTGAAAATGGTAGCCAGAGCTGCCAAATGGCTTCCACAGGTGGACAATCAGGATTAAGATCAGAAAGCAAAGGGTATTGTTTACAATAAATCTATTATAATAAATCTACCACTGGATATATTTTGTTTATTAGATCCTCTTTGGAAAACATTGTTGTGCTGAAGCAAAGAGAAGAACTAGATCAGCATGCCCTTGGAGACTTTTTATTAATTGTAAACAAAAGTCTTTGGGAACAATCCAACGAAGCTTAGCACGTTCAATAGGAGAGATTAAATGAACTGCTTAAAACTTGCAATCCATAGGTTTCCAGCAAAAGAAAGTGTTTCATTTTGGCTGAGTTATGTTTTTGTTCATCTATGCTATGCTGTGCATATACAAACGAACTAATGGTTAGGAGAAAAGGGAGAAAGTCCTGTTATGCATGTGGAACTTCAACTCATGCAATGCTAGGAGCAGCCTACTGGACTTGATATTGGGGAAATCATGGCTTGAAACAGGTTTTTCTAAGCTACTTATCCACATGTCTGGTGATCAGCCCTTCATTTGACCAAATGTTTTGCCTTAGTAATGTTAGTAGGTAAAGGTAAAAGGACCCCTGACCATTAGGTCCAGTCGTGACCGACTCTGGGGTTGCGGCGCTCATCTCGCTTTATTGGCAGAGGGAGCCGGCGTACAGCTTCCGGGTCATGTGGCCAGCATGACTAAGCCACTTCTGGCAAACCAGAACGCCGTTTACCTTCCCGCCAGAGCGGTACCTATTTATCTACTTGCACTTTAACTGCTAGGTTGGCAGGAGCAAAGACCGAGCAATGGGAGCTCACCCCGTCGCGGGGATTCGAACTGCCAACCTTCTGATCGGCAAGTCCTAGGCTCTGTGGTTTAACCCACAGCGCCACCCGCGTCCCTAGTAATGTTAGTAAGGCTCATCTAAAAACAAAACAAAACATACAAACACCGATTAACAAAGGATCCTTCACACACACACTCATCAACCCACCCCATGAGTTCCTATAAGAGCTGGCTTGTGGAACAATCTGCTTTGGCTCAATCTCTGCCTAGTATGTCACGCTGGATTTAGTTAAAACCCTGATGATCAAAGCAAGGCCTCCTTGAGGTTGTATACAAGCTCCGGCTACTATCGCCCAGTGTTTACACACTGCGACGAAAAACTTGAAAAATTGTGGTGAAGAGACAGGGAAAATAATAAGCAGACTATAAGAAGTTATGTTTCAATGACATTTGAGGAATACCAAATGCACAACTTTTAAAACCCAAGTCAAGCGTGTGTTTTTTACTTTTACTTCAAGCGAATTTTTTCTTCTGTTACCTAAATGGAGATGTTTCTTTTTAAGTGTCAGGATTTCATCATCCACCCTTGCTCTTGCCATGCTGTCCATCATTGCAGCATACCCGGTTGCTAGGTCACCATTTGGAAATGCATGCACACAAGGCCGGACATAACCTTGAGAGCTCCAATAAAGAAAGGCGCCGAAACCTCAATCCACCGGGAGTCAAGGGAAATTAACATTTACAGCCTACCTATGTTCAATATTGGTTTTAATCAAAATGAAAAGCCTTAGCATAACCCCTCATAAATAGCACTTGACTTTATAGCCCTCCTCTTTGCAGAGATCACAAATGAGAACCAATGCAGAAGATACTGAGATCAGAAGTGTTCACGGGGCTATCATCCTTATGTAACTTTTACAGTACTGTTCTTTAAATGGAGCACACCAAGGGCGCACTGCTTGCTTAATTGACTCAAATTCTAAACAGTTTTTTTAAACTTCTTATGCACCAACATTGTCCGGAAGGCTCTAGCAGCAACTTCTCATCTTCGATAAACCTGGCATGGGTGATGTTGTCTGAGGATGCTTAAATTCTTTCTTTGCGGGTACTCTGCCAATTAACACCATTCCTTCTGCACAACCCAAAGTTTTAGCAAGGAAGCAGGACAGGCTACAGTTAGAGAGGAAGTGGCGCAAAACTCAGTGTGAAGCTGAACAAACAGCCATTAAAAAGCACAGCCAAAACTATCAGATAGTGATGCTTGCAGCAAAAAAGATCTATGTTGCTGTTTCCACTGTGTCCTCAAGAAGCCACCCAGCAGAGCTCTTTTGGGTGGTGGGAAACCTGGTACTACCTGCCTTACTTTGTGGGGCACTGTAACCATCAAAGGCCTGCTGCGATAAGTTTGCTAGGCACTTTGAGGACAAAATTGTCACACTGATCTTGATGCTGCTACCAATACAGCCTCCAGGGAGATGTCTAGCACACTGTCTTATCCAAATCCATCCATGTTGGTGGCCATCATTACATCTTGCAGGGTCTGTCCTAACTCTGCCTACATTTATTTTCATTAGATTTGGGTTCTAGTAGTGTAATGGCCTTTCCCCTTGCAAGGCAACACCTACTGGGTACGTTAAGAGTTTTCTATAAAATGTTTTTATAGCAGCAAACTATTTTGCATGCATTTAAACCACAAGGCTCCATGCTTCTGTCAACAAGACTTAAAAGCTTTCCTTTATTTGCACAACCAGTCAACATTCTTCTTTTTGGTTTTCCTTATATCCTAGGATCCTATATCTATAGGATCCTATATCCTATCAGCTCCCCTCAATGATGTCTTTTCTATCCATTCTTCAGCGGATTCTTTCAAAGCCACTATAAATAACTACCTTTTGTCTGGCATTAGTGTGTTGGTCAATGAGAGGGGCAAGAATTGGGAGTCTCTGCTAACAATTGAAATAAGTACTCTTTGGCATACTGGAAGAATCGCCTTAGAATTTCCGGTATGGGATGAATGAATCCGTTGTGTTTGAATTGAAAGTTATCCTAGCTCCGTGATAACTTCTGCCTTGGGAATGAGGAAGATAAGGAGAGCAGGAGCAGGTTGCACAAGCAGTACCACTAAGTTCTAACCTATTTGGAACCATTCAATTTGCAACACATACATGCAAACTAATGAATTGTCTGAAAAATATTGATAGTTTAACTGTCCAGCATTGCCCCCTGGATCAGTCAGTCACCAAGGTGATTTCCCATTTTACAACCACAACGGCATTGACCCTTTATTATTTCTTCATCTATTTGCTACTGAGAACTTTTAGGGTGGGTCAAACATTGGAGAAAGAGGCATCTGTTTCTTAAAAAGCAAAACCAATGACAGCATTCCTGTTTTCAAGCATGAGGTCTTTTGGGTCTATCTGCGTGTTCCCCTTAGCTACTGCAGACCAGATGTTTCAGTGCTGTTTATAGCGAAGGGCAGATTGTACTTTGGAACTTCTGAGAACTTGTATGAAGAAAAGAACGGTGTGCGCCATTTTCATTTTTCACTCTCCATGCCTTGGGCTGTAGCAACATCTGAAAAATTCAAGGACCATTTTACCATCTTTTGCTTGTACAGAGACTATGGGAGAGAAGGAGCTATAAGCATTCTGTGTTTAAAAAATAAAATTCTGCTCCCAGGCAACTCATTCTGCACCAAGGAAAATGAGACTCTGCAACCCGTATACATGAGTATATTTTGCACACTTCATCCCAAAATTTTTGCTCTTTTGCTTAATTTTTATTATGCAATTTAATTTCTAACCACAGTAAATTTTGTTTTGCTACCACTCTGTTTCTTAGATTGAAGATGATAACACACACACTTTCCTAAAATGTCCACACAATCCTAAAATGCTATTTTAAGAAACTTTAAAGCAAAGCTGAGAATCCAGACTGAGGCACCACCACATTTAATACTCCTAAAGAACCACAACACACAAAGCTCCTGAGCTAGCCCTTTTAAAAAAACACACACAAACACACACAATAATATGCCACATATCCCTAGAATAACTGTTCTCAAATTCTGATAAATAAGCAAATGAGGAGTTATTGGTTGCATTTTATTTGTTGCCTTTTGCCAATTTATGGCATGCTTGCATTCTTTTTCATTTTCTTGTTAACTGCCACTACAGCATTCATGCTGAAGGTTGTGGGATATAACACAACCCTGTGGGCTTTTGTCTTTGGGAAGATGGATGAGAGGTGGCACAAGAGAGTGAAAAATGGTTGCAGCAACCTTACGCAAAGTTAAGAAGCCTATTCATTTGTTAAAGTCAAGCTTTCTGGGGCACGTATACCGTCTACAGGGGGCAACCATTTTGTGTGTGTCCAACCAACGCACAGCCACCAAGGGCAGAACAGGGTCAGGCCAGGGAGCCAGGAATGGAAGCCCGGCACAAAATGGTTGCCGCCTGGATACCCCCAATATGTTTGCCAATGGCATGAAAGGAAGAGTTAATGTCATCAACCCCCTCCTGTGAGGATTCTAACTGCCATTGAGACAGCTGTCTGAGAGAAGGACTCTGGCAGGAGCTTATCTGTTCTCCTGACCTGGATGTGGTCACCAGCTCCACTCTCAGATCCGATGGCAGGTTGTTTCTGGAGAAGGGCTGCTCTCTATTCAAGGACAACCCACCAAGAATGACCACTGACAATGGTTGTAACTTTAAAATGTGTGTCTGAGCTTGCTTTCTCCTCCTCCCTCCCAGGCTTATTTCCTTGTATGCCCTGCAGGGACTGTCTTAGAATGGAGTTTTGTAAGTCACTCTAAGAGCCTTTTCGGCTAAAGGGCAGAATATAAATGCTGTTAACATCATCATCATCATCATCATCATTAGGCACTGAAGCCAGAGTTGAACTATCCTAGAAAAAAGTGCCTTTTTCTCGTAAGCCACTGGCACGCAGGCAAAGAAAAGTAAATACCATTTCCCTGATCCCAGGGAGACAGTTCACCAACATTCTTCAAACTGTGCTTGGCTTGGAGGGCTTCCAGACGAGTCTCTATGTATACGATATGTATTTTATAAGCTCCCTTTCCTTGGATATATTCTGCTGTTCTTTGCTTATTCTACTAATGTTTCACACAAAAGTAAAGCCCTCAATATTTCACAAAAATAACCGTTGCCTGGCAACAATTAGTGCAAACTGTTTTCATCGGTATCTTGACTTTGGCTAAAGATAAACTCGCTTCTTCGGAGCTTTCTGATGCATCCAGCTGTTTTAAAAGGATGGAGATTTTAACTGTGTTGTTTAAAAAACAAAACAAAAAAACAAAAAAACAACCCCAACAACCCAGCAACAGTAAATTGGGAGCACTGTTTTTAGGAGTATGTCCATAAATATGCCTTGGGACATATTTGTGGAGGGTGATTCAGATATCAATTCAATGAAGGTGATGATGATGTGTATGCAAAGGTTTGGGGGGGAACAATCTGCAATGTAGCATTATTTTAATCTTTTTTATTTTAAATTTCTAACTAATACTTTTATAAACTGGTGTTCACCCCTACATGGATAGCACAGCGATGTGAAATGGGCATAACTAAACTAGTTATACCATTTCTAAACAGATAAAGAAACAGAAGCAGCCACTTGGACAATATAACCAATGCTTAAAAACGTCCAGGCAAACACACACAAATAGAAGTTTTAATCTGGCACTGAAAGGATTGTAGTGTCAGTGCAAATCATGCATCTACAAGGAGGGTGTTCCACAATCTGGGTGCCACCACCGCTTCTGTATATGGGTGGTACGATGCCAGTACAAGCAGATCACACCCTCAGTGTTTTGTTTTTTTAAACAGGGAGTTTTTCTAAGTAAACCTGCATACAGTATTAGCAGGCTACACAGAATAGAGGACTGCAGACATACGGAACTGTAGTTGTTGTCAGCAGCCGCCACCGCCGGCTTCTCCTAAGCATAGATCAGGAGGATATAATCCTGGAACAAATGCAAGCCTACTGCTTAACACAAATGCACCCCCTACCACTTCACTAAGACCGGGATATCGTAATCTAGAGCCAGGGTACATGAACCACAGTTAAAGAGTTGACCATTTTCAGAAGTAACTGGTGTGAAAATACCCAATTAAATCCTCCCGGTGTGCTGTACAGCAACCTTCAGCATTTCCACCCAACAGCATGCAGAACGGTTCCGCAGCAGAGAAACGACGTCTTCCAATTGTGACCAGCAATTTTGTGTCACAAGCTTAGTATCATGAGAACAAATATTTGCACAAGCCAAGCAGGCATAGTATATTCAATACTGCAGAGCGTTGGCCAAGTTTTTTATCCTGTCTCATGGGCTGCGACTGAACTGTAACCTATTTTGCATTTAAAGATAACAGAAAGCTTTCATTGGCCAATGCTGCACACAATGGCGGGGGGGGGGGGGGAGGGAGGGCTGTTCACAAAGAAGATATCCAATGAAGACTCAGGACAGACAAAAGAATGCACTTCTTCATACAGCATGTACTTAACCTCTGGAATTCGCTTCCACAAGTATTAGTCATGGCTTCCAAATTGGATGGTTTTAGAAGAAGCTGAGACCAATTTAATGGAGGAAATGACTATCAATGGCTTCTAGCCACAATGTCCAGATTTTGTGTCCACTGTTGGAGGCCTTGTGTCTTTGAATACCAGTAACAACTGGGCCAGTGACATTCTGGTACTCAGGTTCGGAACCCTATAGGCATCCAGTTGGCCACGGAGAGAACAGGATGGATGGACTTAGATGGACTTCAGGCCTGATCCGAGCAGGGCTGATCTTATGACGGAAGGACGTGCATTACAGAGTTGACACATTGGGGAGGACGCTATTAGATCAAGCTAGAATTGGAACACAGTTTAAAAGGGCAAATCTGCTAATTTAGCAGGGCAGGAATCTCAAATTAAGACTACAACTGTGGCAACAACAAAAAAGTTGTTCCAATTCATCACCAAAAGCAGGACTATTTTTATGTGCAATAGCACCTGCTTGATAAGAATCTCCCTCTTTGGACTGGCCAGTTAATTTTTCTTTATTAGCAGAGAAGGCTATTTAGACTGATCCTCTGCACTTTTGCATGCCTCTGTGATGTTTTTAGTTTGCCTGAGTTATATATGAATTTTGTAAGCTGCCCTGAGGAGAAGCCATAGCTCAGGGGTAGAACACATGCTTTACGTAAGCCTTCCCCAAACTGGTGCCCTCTGGATATTGTTGGAATAAAACTCTCATAATCCCAGCTGTTGGCCATGCGGGTGAGAGCTGGTAGGAGCTGCAGTTGGACATTATCTAGAAGGCATCAGCTTGGGAAAGGGCTGCTTTACATGCAAAAGGTCCCCTTTTTAACCCCTGCCATCTCTACTAGGACTGGAAAACACCCACCTGAAATTCTATAGAGAACCTGCCAATCTGTGTTCAGAGCATTTTGAGCTTAGATAGACAAATACTCTGACTCCTATATGTTCCGATGGGTCATATTTCTGATGGAAGCACAGCATGTTAAGTAAAAACAGATAAATCTTTAAGAATAGTATCTATTAATATATTCCCGTTACAACTTCAAGCTGAGTTGCAAGTTTCAATTTGAGTCCATCCTATTTTGATTTCTCAGCATTTTCAGCAAGCTCTTCAAAATGTACTCTTGGTATGTGCATTTACACAGAAACGCAAATCCAAACTGAAAGGTGGAAAAGCACTGGCCGCTTCTGCTCCTAGATTTGAGATTTCATAAATTCCTGTTCGAGAGGAACAGTGATCTGCAATTGATAAGGCACCAGTACTGCCTCTCTGAACGCACAAAATTGTTCTGCCATGAAATGTTGCAACAGGTTATGAGCAATTTGACAAAAGCAATTCATTTATCCTTATGCAATAATAATCTGAGGTTTTGCTCTCCATTTTGGGAAGCGAGGAAAATCAAGCTCCAGTATGACACACCTGAGCCTAACCCTGAGATGTCTTTTGAGTGAATGAGAACCAAGAAGCTGGCAAGGTGCATAGGGCCCCGTTTGCAGAGTGGGAAGGATGTTCTTCCATGAAAACACACTGTAGGTAGATTCTCATAAAACTAGCCCCTCTGAATTGAAAGCTAGAAAAGCTTTAGCCATTTCTTCTGGTGATTTTCTCCAAGTAGCATATTCAGTTCTGCAAGCAACTGTAAGGATCTCCTCCCTATGCTTTTGTAACTACAGTGGTACCTCAGGTTACAGACGCTTCAGGTTACAGACTCCGCTAACCCGGAAGTAGTACCTCGGGTTAAGAACTTTGCTTCAGGATGAGAACAGAAATCATGCTCTGGAGGCGCAGCGGGAAGCTCCATTAGTTAAAGTGGTACCTCAGGTTAAGAACAGTTTCAGGTTAAGAACGGACCTCCGGAACGAATTAAGTTCTTAACCTGAGGTACCACTGTATTACACTTATTCTGAAGTACAAAATTTTGTTCTTGAATAATAATCTTCAAACAGGATTCACTAGCGATAATGGATTTTTTTTTACTACGAGGCACTGAAAAAAATATACTCCATCCCTTTACAGCAAAACCTTTGCTTTGCACTAATGTCGCTGGAACGCAGAAGAAGAAAAAGAACCAACACCAGTCATTGTACAACATCTCCAGCCGATCAATATTAGTCATGGATCTGGATTCTTCATTCAGTGAGACACTGCTGCCCTATTTTTGAGTTCCAAGAATTAGATGGATGACTGGAGCCAAGGATTACAATTTTTAATTAAAGCAAACTTCACCGGGTGACTCCTACTGAGTCAGGGCAACGGGTTATAAAGCAATGTAGACCTTCTGACATTAGCCAAGTCCAGATGCTTGAAGACATTTATAACAGCGAATTGTTGAGTATTTCATTTTTCGTTCTTTCTACTGGCACATTTTGTGCATTCATTCATAATAGGGTTTTTTTCCCTTCCCTTAAGTCTTTGGGTGATCTCCAACATCAATCATACTCAGAGTAGACTCATGGAAGTCAATGGACCTCAACAACTTAAATCCACTGATTTCGATGCCTTTGCTCAGAGTATGACTAACAATGAATATCACCCTTTGGGTGTATATAAGGCACTGCCAACAACAGATGGCTTCTCCTGCGACGTTCTGCTTAATATCTCCTCTTCTCCCCATCACACGTAGTAATAAGACACACAACCCATTGTGTGTTTCATCACCACATTACAAGGGAAAGGCAGGACAGGGGGAATAACCATAGTACCTGGATTACAGGGGGGCAGAGGGAGGCTGCCCCCTTAGACCCTCTTTTTAAAAGGCTACTGGAGGGCATGATTTGACTACAAATAGGTGGAGCCAGAAGGAGATACTGAGAATTGCACTAGGCGCTTCCTACGTTTGTTCTCATAATTTGAGTGCCAAAAGCAATGCAGTGTGCTCTGGAAACAATGTGTTGTTTTTTTGCAATGCCTGCTTCCACCCCATAATTGCAATACTATGGCATAATGAAACCTATCCGCAATCCAGCATTAGAAGTACAAGTCCGTCACCGCGAAGAAAGGAAAACTTGAAAGGCAGTGATACCAAACATAGATAAAGAGATTTAGAAAGAAAACCCCTTTAAAGAATTGGGGGACGGGAAAACAATTGTACTCACCTGTATAACTTCTATCCCTCTTTTCCTGAAAAAGAAAAGGTAGAAAAATACAGTTATTTATTAAGAAGTTAAATTCAGCTATTGCCTTAGTTTCTTTTTTAAGAAACAGCATATTCCAGGCTGGGGGAAACCGAACTGTCTACGACCTGACATTACATACAGATGCATGAGAATAATGTCATTCTAAACTTTCTAGACATGAACGGCAGATTTTTAGGAGCATGGCCAACCCAATGAATGGAACTTTTGCAGACCTGAATGTTTCTACTCCAAATTCAGAAGAAAGAGGACATCCTATGGCTAGTTTAAAAGCCCTAAACGGCCTTGGCCCAGTACAGTGGTACCTCGGGTTACATACGCTTCAGGTTACATACGCTTCAGGTTACAGACTCCACTAACCCAAAAATAGTACCTCGGGTTAAGAACTTTACTTCAGGATGAGAACAGAAATTGTGCTCCAGCAGCGCGGCGGCAGCGGGAGGCCCCATTAGCTAAAGTGGTGCTTCAGGTTAAGAACAGTTTCAGGTTAAGTACGGACCTCCGGAACGAATTAAGTACTTAACCCGAGGTACCACTGTATACCTGAAGGAGCGTCTCCACCGCCATCATTTAGCCCGGACACTGAGATCCAACGCCAAGGGCCTTCTGGCGGTTCCCTCACTGCGAGAAGCCAAGTTACAGGGAACCAGGCAGAGGGCCTTCTCGGTAGTGGCACTCGCCCTGTGGAATGCCCTCCCATCAGATGTCAAAGAGATAAACAACTATCTGACGTTAGGGAAATTTTTAATGACTGATGCTTTAATGTATTAGCTAGATGGGCCGGGTATAAATAATAAATTATTTATCATCATCATCATCATCATCATCATTGAAAGGTCTGCTGCAATCTCCAAGAAAATTCATATCCCCCCCCCCATCAGACTGTCCTTTAGTAAAGCTGCAAATATTTATTATTATTATTTTAGTTTACATTCAGATGGTTTTATGGCTGTCATTTTAAAGAACCATTTTATTCTAGATTATTTTATTGTTGTTAATTGTTTTTGCCGCTATTTTAAATATTGGAATCTTAACATTGGCTTCTTAGAATGACAACTAATCCTTAAAATACAGACTGGAAATCTATGAAATAATAACTGCAAATCTCAATACTAAAAGACAGTTAGAGGTATTCTACTAGGTTTTATCAAACACTGGAATTAATTAGCAGAGTTAGGTCTATTCATTTCAAGGGTTCCACTCTGACTAAAACATAGCTGAATATCACCCAGTATTTGCTATCAAATCAATCAATCAGTATAAACATACAACAGTGGTATACATTATTCTTATTTCTATATTATCTGAAGCATGTCAGGCTATTAGATGTTTATAATAAGCAAGCTGGCAACAAGATGAAGGTAGAAATCACCAACCATGAAGTCATTTTTGAAGAGTGACATATGTCCCTAACCACCCCCGTTACATATTTTTATTATGCTTTCAAACGGAGCAAATAGCAACAAACTGATGGCTGATATACTTAAGGTGTTTCTGAAACTTCTTTACAGTGCCAATTAACAAAATGTGTTCACTGATTTACTAGTGCATATTCTAGTGCAAAATAAAAAAATCAAAGTTCAAATGAAAAAGGCAGGTGCATTCTTGGCTGCTTACGTCCACTAATTTCTTACACCAAACAGTAAGAAAATGTGATCATTGTGATGGACAATTATTTTGATTTGGTTTCTAAATTATTCACAGCTACTTAATAATTCTGATGTAGCCTTCTTCTAATTGAAATGCACAAATTTCACTTTTGAAAACCAAAGGAGGCCAAAAAAACCTTTAAAAAAAACCTAATCGGCTTTCTTTGTTAAAAGAAAAATCTGCTGTTGAATTAATTTTAGCAAAGATGGGGACTCCAGCTGTTCTTGGGCCCCAACTCTCACCAGTTCCAGTCTGCATGGGCAACAGTCAGGGGAAATGGAAGTTGGAATCCAATATCCGGAAGGCTACAGTTTCCCTACCCCTGATTTACAGCTCTAGGGCAGTCATATCTCTGCCTTGTCTTTCAGTCATGATCTCCTTCCCTCCAAGTGTTAGAAATTAGCCAGGCGCCAGGTACGTTTTGCTTCTGGCATGGGTCTAACTGCGACTACGTGGAGATTTCTGGATGCCAGGCTGGTGACTGACATCTCCATCAGGCTGGCCCCTCCAGCTTTCTTAAGCTAGTAAATAGAAGAGCTTATTTATTGCATCTAAATCCGAGATTTTCCTCCAATGAGTACATGGTTCACCCCCCCCAGCTAATTCCTACAACAACCCTGTGAGGTGGGTTAAGAGGCCCAAGATCACCCAGTGAGCTTCATGACTGAGTGGGGACTTGAACCCTGATCTCCCAGGTCCTAGCCCAACACTGAATAAATATGGGGAAAGCAAAATGTCACTTAGAGGAGGATCTGAACTATTTTGCTTGAAGCTTGAATTTGTTTTATTCTGGATTGCTTTATTTGATGTTTTGATGTGTTGCAAACCGCTCTGAGGTTTTTTCTTTAAAATATAAAGCGCTATAGAAATGAAATTCATCATCATCTCCACTGGGCGGGGAATGGCACCTAGACATACCGTTGTGGCGGCCCTAATCTAGGTTTAAGGAGCCATTAACTTATATATCTGAGTTTCTAACCCTGCCTCCTTCCCCCCTCGTGACTCAAGAGGGAGCATGAAAGCTTTGACTCCACATTCTCAGAAAGCAGAACCATGCATAATGTTAACATGCCATGCCATCACACTGGATGCAGAAGCGACTGGGGAAGAGCAAATGTCAACAGGAGAATCATATTTTCCTCAAAAAAAAAAGTGTAACATGACACACAGAACAAACATGGTTCTGTACGCTGCATGTTATGGCTACAAAATGACTTAAGCAGAAAACGACAGTAGTTGCGGTTGTCGTATGACTACCAGATATGCTGTCATGGGGGTTGGAAAGGAATTCAAGATATTCCAAGCCTAAAGGCAGATTCTCATTTTACTAGTTTGTTCTTGTATATGCCTATCCTGAATACTAAACACATACACACCTCATCAAGCGTGAAGGGCACACGTGTGTAAGCAGGATACTGCCTCTTTAAAAAAAATTGGAAATTCACTTTTATTTATATTATGAGCTGTTCAGAGACCGAGATACAAACCAAACAGGGGGTGTAAGTGGCTGAAGGAAGGTCAGGGGGTATCTTAAAAGTGCAATGAAACAGAAATGAGGCAAAGATTAAAGGGGGGGACAGGGGAGAGAAAAACAACGCCCCTAGAAAAATATTGGGAGGGAATGTAGATAAATTAAACAAATAAAGCAAGAGAGAACTTGGAAGAAACCTGGGAATGGATTTGGGAGAGCTGCCCCAATAGGTGCAAGAAAAGCATGGGTTGCCATGGGGACAAATGCTGCCCCCCCCAATGAACCATAACCCACAGATTCCCACCTTTCCTTTAAAAAAAAAAAAAAAAACGTACGTTTCTAGCATTTGTAGAACCTGAAGTATAAGTCAAAATGTGCAGACATTTATTTTATTTTTATTTTTTGTGAGTAACTAGCTTGCTCCCCCCCCCCCACGCTATTTTACTTCACATCCCTCCCCCACCACACACACCCTTGGAAAAAATGCCTCTGGAGACCCATGAAGAAAAAGGCACATGAGAAGAAAACCGGGGTGGTGTGAGAAGTAGGGAAATGGCTCTCTTTCGAGGAGGATGCTCTATAATTTGTGAGGCAGTGAGGACAAAAAGTTGAGGGAGGAAAGAAAGAAAGAAAGAAAGAAAGAAAGAAAGAAAGAAAGAGAACTAGGAATGGACCTTGCTTTCTTATGAGGGGACTGTGTCATAGGTGTGTCAAAATATATATAGAGAGAAATGGAATTACAGTGGTACCTCAGGTTACATACGCTTCAGGTTACATACACTTCAGGTTACAGACTCTGCTAACCCAGAAATAGTGCTTCAGGTTAAGATCTTTGCTACAGGATGAGAACAGAAATCGTGCTCCGGCGGCACGGCGGCACCAAGAAGCCCCATTAGCTAAAGTGGTGATTCAGGTTAAGAACAGACCTCCAGAACAAATTACGGTATGTTCTTAACCCGAGGTACCACTGTATGGGGAGGGGAAATTTCCTATCACTGTGTCAGGAGCCATAACTCGGTGATAGAAAACATCCCTTGCATGCGGCATCAGTTTTCATCCCTGGCTAAAGAATTAGGCGTGGGGGAAAGGAACTTTTCCCCAAGCTTCCGAAAGCTGCTGCCAGCCAGTGTCAATAAATACTGGTCCAGATGGGCCAGTTGTCTTGTGCAGTGCAATGCCGCCTCCCTTGGTGTTTTCCTAGATTTCTTTTTATCAGCAAGCATTACACAGTTAAATCAATAAAGCTTCTTTAGAACACATTAGATACATTCAAAAACACCTAGTGCTTTTAAGAGACACGTGCATATAAAAAGCAGCACAAGAAGAGGCCCCAGGCGTCCTCCTAGGCTTCTCCCTCAGAAGATATTGATAGATGGTTTGACCCTGACTCAGTCAGAATTTCCTAAGCCACAATAGAGCACCAGGCCTCTCACGTACAGAGGCTTTATAATCCTTTTCCTCTTGAACTTATGTTACTTGCAGTCTTCCTGTTTTGGATTAGATTAGAGGGCTTTGACAGTATAGAGTCAGCAGCACAAGGGCTGCCCCGTTGAAACCCTTACGTAAGCTACAAGACCTTGTTTTTTTTTATTAAAAAAAACCTACGAAAACCTTGGCATTCAATTTTAAAAGGCTTCTGACATGCATAGGCTGGTGGGGTGGGGTCAACAATAATCAAGGCGACAGGTTCGTAAAGTAGAGCTGTAATGCTCATAGCGGGAAGAGCTGAGTCACGATTCTTGACACTGGGGATTAACGTTGTAAGACTCCTGGGCCACTGCCCCAGCTGGCTAGGAATCAGCTGTTGAGAAAGCACTTATCACCCTTCCTTACATACCAGAGATTGTTCCCTGAAAATGAAACGCCACAATAACTTGTTATAGGTGAATCACAGAGATGGAGAAAGAAATAATCTCCGAATGACTCTCCATGTTTTTCGGCGCTGGAACTCTTGGGACACAGAACTGGAGCAATAAACTGTCCATGCGTAACCTCATTTTTGTCACGATAGTCATCGCCAGACAGGACGATAACAGCGTTGCTGCAGATATACCAGCTAACCATAGCCACACACGCACGCACAGCCAATGTGCTCTTGAAGGGATTGAATATACAACTGCAATGGCATCGGTGGGCATACCCAATATTCTTACATGCTGAAGGATCGACAAGGGCACAGTGTACTTCCGAAAACAAAACAAAAAGCACATTATTGAAATACAACAAACAGTTGGAACAAGAGGCCTGGGTGACATCTAAGTGGTGTGTTATCTTCTACTCCTGCCTGCCAGTCCCTTGCATGCTCCAAAAATCTTCTCCAGGTGGTTGGGGGAACTTCTGGAGAAGAGGGGAGGAAAGAAAAGTCCCAGTGCATGAGTGGAAGTCTGCCTGAACATCAATGGATATTGCTAAAAATATATTTGGCCAATACTTCACTGGATATTTTACTAGTTTCACATTCAACAGCCAGTTGAAGGGCTTGCTTAAAACAGATAAAGATGTACGTAATATAACTGACAAGGGACGCGGGTGGCACTGTGGGTAAAACCTCAGCGCCTAGGACTTGCCGATCACATGGTCGGCGGTTCGAATCCCCGCGGAGGGGTGCGCTCCCGTAGTTCGGTCCCAGCGCCTGCCAACCTAGCAGTTCGAAAGCACCCCCAGGTGCAAGTAGATAAATAGGGACCGCTTACTAGAGGGAAGCTAAACGGCGTTTCCGTGTGCGGCTCTGGCTCGCCAGAGTAGCTTCGTCACGCTGGCCACGTGACCCGGAAGTGTCTGCGGACAGCGCTGGCCCCCGGCCTCTTAAGTGAGATGAGCGCACAACCCTAGAGTCTGTCAAGACTGGCCCCTATTGGCAGGGGTACCTTTACCCTTTAATATAACCGACATGTTAATGCAATACATCGACAGTTCCTCTATAACTTGGGTGACAGGAAACAGAAGCTTTTCTTTTGTGTTTACACTGGACACAAAAGAAGCAGGAGCTTCATTTTTAATCTGGATGTGCTGGCAATAAGACTTTAAAAACTATACTATTTTAATGTTAGTTTGTGATTGTATTGGTTTTACTGATCTTGTATTGTGTGGACTGCATTTAAATTTTGTTAACTGCTCTGTAAGGAGCTATCCCAAAATAAACGGTATAAAAGAAACCAACTCTTCTACAGTAGAAGTAGCTTGTGTCTGCTGCTGCTCAATGTAGTTCTGGGGGTGGGTAGGTAGAGCCACCAAACTTAAATAAGCATTACTGATTTAGATCCAGAAAAATAGATTCTGGCTCATCTCATTCCAATAGACTTTTCATGAAAATTACAGGTGAACTACATGTAGGGTCACTTAATCCTAAACCAAGCAAGAGAGGGATTGCTATGTAGGTAAATGAAATTGTTGGATGCCTCAAATATTTCCTAAAATCTTCTTTACCCAAGGACATCGTTTTAATTAATAGGTTTTAAGCATATTTATTGCATTCTGATCTTTATTTGTATTTCATTGCTTTTTGATTTTATAGCCATTTTTGCCAAAAATGCTCAGCAGCACTGTATATTAATTTTCTAAATAAATAAATTTGCATATGCTAATATTAACTATTTTTTAAAAAAAGAAAAAAGGAAGGATAAGGACAGGAGAACCAGGGCATAAGTTGAAAACATTGCTTCGAACATTGCCTCTGTCAAGCACTTTGGGGGTGGGAGTTGCTTTTACAGGTTTTAGCTTTTCATCCCACCAACACAGCAAACTGCTTTTAAATCTAAACACAGGAAATGACTTCTAAGTGGCATCACAGCGGTCTCCAAACATGCCCACTAACTGCTACGCACACAAGAGCAAAAGGAGAATAGTAGCAGATCAGACCAAAGGCCCATCTAAATCTAGCATTTTGTCCCCAAAATTGCCAGTCGGATGTCTATGGGACGGCTACATTAAGCTAAGCTCATTTTAGCTACACAATGCAACTCGCCCAACAAGATTCTGTTTAGGTGGAGAACAACAACAGGAAATATACCATTCGTTTCCAAATGGTTTAGTCAGTTCCTATACAGTGGTACCTCGTGTTACGTACCATCCCCCTTACAAATGCTGCGGGTTACGTGCTCCGCTAACCTGGAAGTAGATGCCCCTTGTTGCAACCTTTGCCCCGGGATGCAAGTGGAAGTCATAGAATCATAGAATCATAGTTGGAAGAGACCACAAGGGCCATCGAGTCCAACCCCCTGCCAAGCAGGAAACACCATCAGAGCACTCCTGACATATGGTTGTCAAGCCTCTGCTTAAAGACCTCCAAAGACGGAGACTCCACCACACTCCTTGGCAGCAAAGTCACGCTCTGGCAGTGCGGCAAGCGCCATTAGAGAAAGCGCGCCTTATGTTACAAGCGGTTTCCTGTTATGAACAGACCTCCGGAATGGATTAAGTACGTAACACGAGGTACCACTGTAGTAAGATGCAGCCAAGACCCAAAACATGCGACTTTTCAAAAAAAGATGTTGAAAAACAGAAAGGGGGAGACAGACTGGGGGTAGCAGGTTTATCCCGCTTCTAGACTAGTTTTACAGCTTCTCTTCAAAGTCTTGGGAATCGTAGTTTGGCGCAGACTCTAAGATTTATGTTGTTGGCTTTCACTATTCCCTCCATTCCAAACACACAGAAATGCAATTCCCCGGGGTTTCCTAGGGAGAACAAACAACTTTAAACAGAGTCTGTCTGTCTGTCTATCTGTCTGTCTCGCTCACACACACAGAGAGAGAATTAAATTAAAACTAGGTCCCATGTTGCAGATTGCGGTCAAAAGGAAGATCCCGGGTCAGATTTGCGCCATGCAACTGAATGAATTTCCTTGGTGGGAAATTGAACGAGCTTCTTTATATATCCTTTGACACTTTCCGGAACTGCTGATGTGTGCCTGCGCGGGTCTCTAGAGACTCAACCCAGACACACTTACCTTGCAAGAAGTCTTAACAAAATGAATTTGTCTGCAAGAAAGTTTCAAATAAGAATAGCAATTCCCCAAGCATCTATGTACTGCAAATCTTACTCAAACAATAAACAGTGTTAAGGGCTGGTTCTTGACATCCATGCAATGTTTTTTTACTTCCACCTAACCTGACCTTCCATCCCAGAGGACTGTAGGTACAACTGCTTGAAGTGAACCAAATATAGTAAACACAGTATGTAGAAAATCCTACTGTGCCTTAGGGCTTATCCATGTGTGTATTTTCTTAAAGGTCTGACCCTGTTTCTGTCCCTCCACCCACAAAATGTTCTGTCCAACAGCCTGTGATTATTTAGTGGAGTTTAGGTGCTTATATAAAAAGAGCAGATTGAAGGCTCCAAGTTGTGCCTCTTGCCATCTGCCAGCTTTGTTCTTCTTTCTCCTACTGCAGGAGGATCACTAGGCTAGAGAATCATAGGATTATAGAGTTGGAAGGGACCACAAGAGTCATCTAGTCCAAGCCCCTGCAATACAGGAATCTTTTGCCCAACATGGGTCTCAAACTCGGACCCTGAGATCAAGAGTCTCATGTCCACAGAGCCATCCCAGGGTTGTTTTTGTAGGCATCACATGAGACGGTTTAGGGAGGGCATTCCATATTTGGGGTGCCACTGCTGAGAAAGATCTCTCCCTTGTTACTGAATAAAAGAGACAAACCCAATCTTCATCAATTTGGGCAGGACTAAGGAGCTTGTCTTGTGTGAGGAGCTACACAGTGGGGGCTGAAGAAGCTGAGCTCCTTTTGGAAGGGCATCAATTGAGGATTGCCCAAACTACCAAAATGGATGTGGCCAAGGGGGTCTACACCTTCTCAATCCAGCATTGAGTCTTTTCCTTCACTCAGAATGTGCAAATTTTAATTAACAAATCGACCCTACTGATCCTGTGATATAGGATTAGCCTCCATAGGCTGAAGCAGCCAAACCACCTAAGGCAATTTCTTCATTCAAGTTAAGATTCATCTCACAGGTGATTTGGCCACAATTCACACTTGTTTTTTTCCTCCATTCCACGAATTATAGAATCATAGAATTGCAGAACTGGAAGGGACCATATAGTCCAGGCATAGGCAAACTCAGCCCTCCAGATGTTTTGGGACTATAACTCCCATCATCCCTAGCTAACAGGACCAGTGGTCATGGATGATATGAGTTGTAGTCCCAAAACATCTGGAGGGCCGAGTTTGCCTATGCCTGATATAGTCCAACCCTCAGCAATGCAGGAATCTCAACTAAAGCATTCATGACAGATGGCCATCCAACCTCTGCTTAAAAACCTCCAATGAAGAAGACACATCCCATGTTGATTTCATATTTTATTTTTGCATTTATATCCCACTTTCCCTCCAAGAAGCTCAAGGTGGCAAGCATCGTTCTGCTCCTCCCCACTTAATCCCCACAACAACCCTTTGAGGTAGGTTAGGCTGAGAGTGAGTGACAGGTCCAAGGTCACTCAGTGAATTTCATGGCTGCGTAGGAGTTGGAACCCTGGTCTCCCAGGTCTTAATCCAGCACACTAACAGATGTATCACATATCAGTATAATAAGCTGAATTTCCACGAATGTCTGCTACTATATAGTACACATATGTTTGAAATGGGAAGACCAAAGAAATGCTGATCTAAGGAACAAAACGAAAAATGACATGTTTGCAAACCACAAGCGCCTTTAAGACTCCTGAGCACTCACCTAAAACGAAAACGAAAGTGAATTCTGCTATCATAAGCAAAAAGAAGTCAAAACACACCCTAAAGCTGGGTGAACCAGAATCTAATTCTAACAACAACAATACATGTTAAATTGAAGAAGAACAAGCTATTAACTTGATCATGTTTGATTAAACAGAACTTTGTCTCCAGTGGCTCATAATCTTTGTCATTCGTCAGCACAAAATCTTGTGGGATTTCATAGAATTGTAGAGTTGGAAGTGATCCTGAAGGTCATCTAGCCCATTTGCATCAAGATAACCTCTGTTTCATATACAGTATATGAGGCTGAGGGGTGGAAGTTGAATCCAGGGGTGTGTGGGTGTGTGTGTGTGTGTGTGTGTGTGTGTGTGTAATGCAAAACCAAGCATAAAGCAAAATCATCACAGAAAACAGGTAGGAAACATCGAAGCAAAGATTAAAAGCAGGGAGGCAGAGACATCAGTAATACATTCCAGACTAACCGTAATCCTAGGTATCTTTTTTTTTAAAAAAAAAAGCAAAACAAAAAGTTATATGCTGGTCCTCTAATCAGTCTGTGGCTAACTTTCCCATAGAGTCCCAAGGGAAAACAAAAAGGTGGATGATTCACTGTGTACTACAAACACCAAATGCTCAAGCTCCAACAGGTCAAACGACTCTCGTTCCAAGCGTTAGAACTGAAAGAGCTTGGAAGGGCCACCACGGACACAGCTGCAGTGAAGACAGAGTGTCCTCAGTTGAAATTTTCCATTATTACAAGGAGAGGCATTGGCAAACCAATTTAATATGAATCACGGTGCCCTATAAAGACAGCCAAAGAAGCGCAGATTGTCCAAAACAAGGGTCTTAAACTGCGTGCAGCATTCCACTGTACAAGTCGTAAAACATCTTCGCTGCCCCAAGGAAAGTATCAGAAATGTGGATTCAGAACTTCCTGAGATCCAAACGTCATTTTGTTGAGCATTTGGCATATATTGAGCTGCCAAATCAAAGCCAATAAATAAATAAATTACAGAGCACTTAATGGTGCTTAGACCCTAGGACAGGGGTAAGTGATGTGGTGCTATCCCAAAATGGGTGGGTGGCATTTTAGATACTTCCTTTCTTCAGAAAACAATTAATTGAGATACTTATTGGAACAGTCCAACCCAGAGAAGTTTTGCTATATTAAATAATACTTTATCCGATGTTCAAGACAAAACAGAATGTGTTAAACTTCCATTTGTTCTGGGATTTTTTATTTTTTTTAAAGGGAACAGCAGATATTTCAAAAGAGGATTAAGGTTAGCGTTACGATAACAAGCCTCTGACACAGCCACATGGAGTTTGGAAACATTTGTTTTCATTTTAGGTCAGTCACAGCTTACTGTGTCTAAAGATATAACAATTCCAGAAATTCTGAAGCTATGGGAAAAGATGGGGTTTTTCCCTTGAGAGGTTTTCTGGGGGGGACAGAAATTTGAGGGGAAATTGAAAAATGTGTCATACTTCAAAGAAAAAATAAAAATAAAAATCTCACCCTTTATGGATCGAGTCACTTCGTTATACACCTTTAGGTGCCAGGCAAAAAGTTCCTCTGTAATCAGGCCTTTGGATGATTTGATTGACATCCTATGTGCTTTTAAAATGTGCTGGGGGGGGGGGGGGTTATTGGGTGATTGTTGTTTTTATTTTGATTATGTACTTCGTGGTTTTATACTCTGATTTCGTCCTGTGAACTGCCCTGAGACCTGCAGGTGTAGGGCGGTGTATTATTCATCATCATCATCATCATATATTTTTAATTTTGTTGTTACAAATAGAGATACAAGCTAGTGAACACCAAGGGACCTGTAGCCTCTGGTTTTGCCAGTTCATAAGGATCAATTAAAAAAACCAGAAGAAGCCACTAACATTAGAGTAAAGAAAAACGTCATGTATTCTGAAAATTATTGTGCCTTGTTTCCAGCGTAGCACTAAGCCACCATACCATCAGCACAAGGATGTCCACTTGTGTGACAGGATTTCTGCCCCCCCCCCAATTCCCCCCCCCCAGGCCTTCCAATTCTAGCAACAAACCAAATGGGCTTAGCCAAGGGAGGGCGGGGGGGGCAGCTGTTCCCCCATTAAAAAAATCAATAAAAATACATGGCAAATTGAGGTTCTGCCCCCCCCCCACAAAAGGCCTGCTCCCCCCCAACAAAAATCCTGGCTACACCCATGACTAACCATAGTTAAAATTAACTGCAATTCAGGATGAAAACGACAAGCTGCGTTTTAGACAAAACAGAAGCAGCAATTTCCATTCTCCTCATAGCCATACACTCCTCATTTCCATACATAGCACACAAGGCCAACACTTGTTCTCGTTATGTCGAAATGCAGCCTTTGGCTTATGGGAAAAGGATACACTTATAGCAAATTGTGGCCAAATTAGTCACAAGACCATAGTTGTGAGCTGGCCAGAAATGTGACATATGTCCGAAACTGATGATCTGGGGGCTGAGGAACAGGGCGGAGGAGACTGTAGAAGGCCATATTTGAACATGTCTCAGTATCTTGATGGTTGTGAAGTTTCAACATGCCAATTGCAAGCTGAAGAATCCCTCGGTGGAATCTCCCACAGACTCTTAAGTAATTCTATGAATTTAACAGAATTACTCATAAGCTCACAGCTGTGAGCTGTCCAGTTCAAGGATAGCTTCTCTTTCCAAACCTGACAAAAGCACATGAGATGTGGCATGTATGAAAAGCTGATGAGAAGAGCAGGGTTGGGTTTTGGAAAGCCATACAGTGGTGCCTCGCAAGACGAAATTAATCCGTTCCGCGAGTCTCTTCGTCTTGCGGTTTTTTCGTCTTGCGAAGCACGGCTATTAGCGGCTTAGCGGCTATTAACGGCTATTAACGGCTTAGCGGCTTTAAGAAAAAGGAAACAAACTCGCAAGAACTCGCAAGACGTTTCGTCTTGCGAAGCAAGCCCATAGGGAAATTCGTCTTGCGGAACGACTCAAAAAACGGAAAACCCTTTCGTCTAGCGAGTTTTTCGTCTTGCGAGGCATTCATCTTGCGGGGCACAACTGTATTTGAACATACCTTGATGGTTGCAAAGTTTCAATGCGTAAATTGCAAGTTACAGAATCTTCCAATGCTTTGGGGGGGGGGAGGGGACTCACAAAGAGTCATATGTAATTCTATGAACTTCTTCCTGTTACTGAATTATTCAGAATAATCTTGTTTATGCTTCTGAAAGACTGCCTTGCAGCAAATAATTCAGCACTGGGCCAGAACAATTCTTATGGAATTCTGTCGGGACCTGTTCCACGGTTGATCAAGAGATATCTCTATGTGTAGACAAACTGTCCCTTTTGGCACCAATGTTGTTTGAAACATAAACATTAATGAGAGTTAGTGACCCAGTTGAGGTTTCGAATACGGCAGATGTAGGACTAGAGGTCTCTAAAACAGATTATTTACCCAAGACCATCTTGTCCCTGGATTCCTTACTAGATCTGTAAACAACCCCAATCAAGTATTATAAATATCTTAAGTTTGAGAGGGTTAAGAATCTGATAGGGAATTAAGTACACATTCACTTGGGCTATCTTTAAATCTCGACACAGCCACTATCTTGAAACTCAACACTATTAAATGTATTTTCTTCCACTACCACGCAGCAATTTCCGAATTTTTCCATTTACAGCTAGCGAGATAAAGTCGGGGGGGGGGATTGCAGCTCCGTGCCACCAAAAAATGGCTTCAGGTCACTTTTATAAGCACTGAAGAAGCCAGAGAGAGAGGAAAAAAATCAGTTTTTCACCTACTCAACACAACGAGGAGGCTCATTAATTTCCAGCTCTAGAACAAAACCTTCAATGCACCTCTTACTGACCTCTTACTCACCTCTTACTGACTTAACACACTTGGGGCCTGGATGGGGGGGAGTGTCCCCCCCCCCACACACACACTACCACCATCAATTTCTGCATTCCTGGCTCACCACTGTATCTGGAGAAACTGTTGTTACTACTCACATTTCTTTTTTAGTAGCTAAAAGCCTCTTAGGCCCTCAGCTGTTAGTGAAGATGCAAAGTTCATTGTTGTTTTATGACCCCAGAAGGTCATTAACTTGTGGTGACTAAATCTTCAGCAAGAGTCTAACAGTCACGGTCAAAATCGACCTCACACACCATCTGGAGCATAAGATGTGTGCAACTGCAGACATGCTTAAGATCCACAAGGTGTCTGACCACCTTTAATTTCCCAGGGGTATCTGGTAACCCATTTATACCAAGGTGAACAGAAGGTAGCTCCCCTGTGCAAGAGCAAATGTGAATGGAATGAATGAATGAAGGTGCAGTTGGAGGCCTCAATAATCTAGCCTATTGGCACTGGGGCCCATGAAAACGGCAGATTCAAAAGCACCCGAAAGATAAAGTACTAGTGGTCAACAGTCCTAAACTCACTCCATCTGAAGAATCTTAGCTGGCACAAAACCATTGCGTCTTCCTAATAGCAGAACTGCTGGAAGTTATTGTAGCACAAACCCTTATCTTATCCATTTTCATTTCACCTGAATGTCAGAGAGGGATTGACTAAACTTCCTTTCATTTAAGACACCGTCATTCAAAAGTCTCGTTCTTGAACCTTATCAGAACAATCAGCCAGAGACATTCCGGTATAGTGACGCTTTGCTTCTAGATAAAGGGAAGACTGGCAGCGATTTACAGTGCTGTGGCAACTATATGAAAAATTTATTGATGTGGCCAGTAAATGAGAAACTTAGTCATAGTTACTCTATGACTAACAGGAACCTCCTGGAAGATTGCAGTGAAAAAAAGAGCTCTGCCTCAGAAACACAAGTTTAGAAAAGTAGAATGTCAGCCTTGAATCATATGGTCCTTCCCCTCTCAAGTGTGAATTCACCCCAACAGCTTTTATCAACAGGTTTTTGCTTTTAACTAGAATTGAAGCTGGTTTCAAGTCTGGTGGAAATTAAGGTTAGGAGAGGAGGAGGAGCACAAAACAATGAACCTAAGGACATCTACAGACCCTCCATGGATCAGACAAAGGACCCAACTCGTCCCACATTTTATTCCCGCGGAAGTGCAGGAAGCTGAACCAGAGGGGCCTTGGGCCTGATCCAGCAGGGATCCTTTTTAAGTGCACACAGTGGCCCACTAAATGAATATGGTAAGCCCACAAAGCAAGACAGTAGCCCTCTTCTATTCTTGTTCCCTAGCAAATGGTAATCAGATATGTCATTCATTTTATTCATTTATTTTATTTTAAGCACTTATATACCAATAATCCATTTTTTAAAAATCAGACAGGTTTGCAAAATTTGTATATAAAAACAATACAGTCGTACCTTGGAAGTTGAACGGAATCCGTTCCGGAAGTCTGTTCGACTTCCAAGATGTTTGGAAACCAAGGCACGGCTTCCGATTGGGTGCAGGAAGCTCCTGCAGCCATTCGGAAGCCGCGTCAGACGTTCGGGTTCCAAAAAACGTTTGCAAACCGGAACACTCACTTCCGGGTTTGTGGCGTTTGGGAACCAAAATGTTCGACTCGCAAGGCGTTCAGGATCCAAGCTACGACTGTGCAATAAAAACCATAGGAGGGGGGAGAGTTAAAATCGGAAATCAGGTAACTATCGTGGAAAGATGTATTCTTGCACAAATCTCTGTTGACGGAGTATTCCACAGGACTGGACTGATGACACTAAAGACTCAGTTTCTTGTTGTTGTCAAACGAGGAACATCAACTCAGGAAACTGCTGCAATGTTCCTGCAGATAATATCAGTAATCGAGCTGCAGCATAAGGTTTCAAGCAGTGCCTTAGGCTTAAGGGACACATATCTAAGCCAGGAATTGTTGCTTGCATCCTCCATGTGCTGGTGGGAAGAAGTGAAACAGGCCAAAAGGACGCAATCACGGTATACCATTAACTATGGTTTACTGTCATGTGTGAATGAGGCCAATGTCCTCATTTTGGACTTGGATGCCCACAAGCCCTCATCAGCTGGGACGCAAACTGGGTGAAGCTCACAGGGTTCTGGTGGGAATAACATGCCGCTCTGAGCTCGAAAGAGGGGAAGATGGCATGAAAAGGCTAGGGGTAGGGGGAGACTCTGTGCCCTAGTACTTAAGCCAAATGCCACCACTGCTTCCTCTACCTACCAATAATTGCACCATCAGCCTTGGCTCTGTTGTTCCATCTTCAGCACCAATGTGACTAACACACATCCGGTATGTATGGACTACCAGATACTTTGCAGAGGGCTTGAATACATTTTATGATGGCTTCCTTAATCAAGATCTGTATTCTTTCTACCCTATCTAGTAACTTGAATAACTCCAATTATTATTATTTTTTTAAAAAAATGTTTCCATCATGGGAAGAGTTACTTCAAACATCAATCACAATTCTCTGGGCGATGGGTCAGGAAGAAATCTTTTAGCTTCTCCAAGACATTGAACCTTTGTCTGCCAGGGAGATGGACAGAAGACAACACAGTAACAGCAGAAGTATAAAAAACAGGTTCAATTTTTGTGCATTTAAATTACTATCTCTTCTGTTCAAATGAAATGGGTGACACTCCCAAGTAATTTGCGTTATTTAAGTCAGTTTGATCATCTATTTATAAACTCATCATAGGGCAAGCATATTTTTTTTTAACTGCCTAGTGAGGAAAATGGGGGAACTTAAAATGAAACACCTAAACCGCAAATTTTTAAAATGCCAATTTGAGTTTCCAGATGCCTTTCTGGAACTTTTCTAACATAGGTTAGCAGCAATAAATTTGATTTATTAAAAAAAAAAAGTTTATAACACAGTTACCAGATTTAATCAACTGAACTCTATAAGTTTGCTCAGTTCAAAAGGGGGGGAGGGGAGCAATGGGAAAGATGCAGCTCAGGCTAACCCAAGAGCACCATCATCACTGTTGCATCATAAATACTCAAATAATTATCTCCTGCTGCTGTCACCCTGACTCTAGAGACACCCACACACAGACATTGCTTCAGATTCTTCAGGAATGAATAACATGCAGTTAGCTGAAAATATCTCCCAGTGCAACACATTAATACCATTCTTTGGTTTCGTGGGGGACGGGGGGACGGGACGAAGCATCCCTCCACCCATGACTGCAATTTAATTATTCTTATGGGTTCTATAAACACACTGGTTGCATTCTTAGGAACAGATTAGGGGCCTCTAAACTGAAAGCGAGTGTTTGCATTAAATCACAGAATGCAGTGAGTGCAAAAGCTGTTTGTTTGTTTTTGCAAATCAAACATTTGAAGTGATTTTACCCAATATCCGATGCACCAAACAAAAACTAGAATGCAACTTCGATTAACTAAAGAGAACCTCCATAAATACATTCTCCAACATATACTTTATTTAGCGTACTTTTCATTTAATTGCAATAGGGAGTGAGTATGGAGGAGAGAAAAAAGAAAAGAAAAGAGAGTTTTAAGCATTTTGTTTTCAAGATTTATATACTTATGGAGGAAACTGTCAATTGGCTCTGGGAAGAAAACCAGGCTTCGGTTTTGATCAAAAGTTAGAAGGGAACATCAGACAAATAACTGGATAGCTCCCAACAGGTCTCTGCTTGCATGGCTGCAGCAAACTGACCTTTGACTATTTGCTGTTGGGCTATTACTGTCAGAAAGTTCTTCCTGATGTTTAGTCGAAATCTCCTTTCTTGTAACTTGAAGCCACTGGTTCGAGTCCTAGCCTCCAGAGCAGGAGAAAACAAGCTTGCTCCATCTCCCATGTGACAGCCCTTCAGATATTTGAAGATGGCTATCATCTCTCCTCTCAGTCTCCTCTTTTCCAGGCTGAACATACACAGTTCCTTCAACCATTCCTCATAAGGCTTGGTTTCCAGACGCTATCTTGGTCACCCTCTTCTGCACACGTTCCAGCTTGTCAATATCCTTCTTAAACTGCAGTGCTCAGAACTGGACACAGTATTTCAGTATTCTAACAGCCTTACTATGAGGTAGTGTGTGGTGTCTGCCTCAAACGGCATAGTCTGCCCGTTGCCTCTTAAGCTAGCTTAGTGTAGTGGACAAGTTGTGGTGTCACCAGCATTGAAACCAGCTCCTCATAAGGCTTGGTTTCCAGACCCTTGATCATCTTGGTTGCCCTCCTCTGCACACGTTCCAGTTTGTCAATATCCTTCTTAAATTGTGGTACCCAGAATTGGACATAGTATTCCAGGTGTTGGTGCTGGAGGAAACTCTTGAGAGTCCCATGGACTGCAGGAAGATCAAACCTCTCCATTCTTAAGGAAATCAGCCCTGAGTGCTCACTGGAAGGACAGATCCTGAAGCTGAGGCTCCAATACTTTGGCCACCTCATGAGAAGAGAAAACTCCCTGGAAAAGACCCTGATGTTGGGAAAGATTGAGGGCACAAGGAGAAGGGGACGACAGAGGACGAGATGGTTGGATAGTGTTCGCGAAGCTGCCAGCATGAGTTTGACCAAACTGCGGGAGGCGGCGGAAGACAGGAGTGCCTGGCGTGCTCTGGTCCATGGGGTCACAAAGAGTTGGACATGACTAAACGACTAAACAACAACAATTCCAGGTATGGTCTGACCAAGGCAGAATAGAGTAGTATGATTACCCCCCTTGACCTGGACACTATACTTCCATTGATGCAGCCTAAAATAGCAGTAGTTCTTGTTGCTGCTGCATCACCTATTTCACATTTGAGACGGCAGACATGAAAGTTAAGGAGCATCCTTGGAAAAGAGATGTAAATAAACCAACAGCCTAGATCTGAACTTTACATTCCTGCCTCCTTGCCCTGCACATTTTCCTGTTTAAATGTTACTTTACCACTCTCCTGCAGATGCCAGAGGTGCACACAGAAAGGATTTCAACTTGGAACCGAGTGAAACAGAATCCTGCCAAATATACCAAGCAGGGGTGATGAAAATGAAGAATATGTTTAATTATCATGTCAGCAACAGACATCATGGTGGGAGTTGGCCAAGCAAACGTGGAGTTATGTTGGCTGTTACTTTTCAACTTCAAGGCAGAAAAGAAAAATATATTACAGGAAAAGGTTCCTGTGCCAACTCTCTCCCACTAAACAATGTCCATTGTGCAAATGTGTACATACAAGGGGACAGGCTAATAAGGAAACAAGCGCTTCAGAGTAAGTAAAAAAGCAATGAAAATAATTGGTGCAATTCCACTAGAGCCTTCTATCCCAAATCTCCTTGTTGTGTTAACGCTCAAAAGATTGTAAAGAGCAGATGTTGCCAATGTGGTACCCTCTAGACAGTGTTGGGCGACAACTCCCATCACACTTGACCTTTGGCCTTGCTGGCTGGGGCTGATGGGATTTGGAGTCCAACAACTTCGGGGGGGGGGTTGCTATGTTGACCACTCCGGTACAGAGAAATTAGAACTGCACCAGTTTGCCTAATAGCAAAAGTATTACTTAACACCGATTTATTAAATGCATACAACTATCTTGTTTATTATTTATTTAATATAATTAATTAATTAATTAATTAATTACATACAACTATCGATTTGGGTTTTGATACGAGTTTGCTCCATTTATTAAGAGCCACAACTATCCCCATTTGAAGACAGGGCAGAGGTGTTTGTACAGAGATTTGAAATTTATATGTTCCAAAGTTTTTTATTAAATTAACATTCTAGCTTAACGACACAGTGAAATGACCCTCAGGGTGGCAAAATAACAGTGTTTAAAACTCTATAAATATATAATTTACTTGCCAAATGGCACCTTAAACCTAGGATATGGTATCCATAGTGGAATGTCTAGGCACTGTTTCTTTCCCCAGTGGAATTTATTTTTCATTATTATTATTATTATTATTATTATTATTATTATTATTATTATTTACATTATTGTTATTTCATTTCTATACTACTTTATACTTTAAAGAACAAATCTCAGTGTGGTTTACAACACTGTGGGAATTGTGCCTGGCTAATTTCTAACACTGCACAAAACAGTGTTAAGTATTATCTACAGTTTATAAAGCAACAACAAACCATGACTTACAGCATTGTTTGTTCACGGTTAATGAACCACAGTTATCCCACTGGGCCAGATTCAGATGATTAATCATTAAACCATAATTATGAACCATGGGTTAGTGTTACATGCAAACCAGGCCTATGCATATATATATATATATATATATGCTTTCGTAGATTTTCACGGGTATAGGTATGCAGGTTTTGGTGTCCTCGGGTGTCTTCCCGTGTAAAAGTTGGGGTGTCTAGGCGACGTTTCGACGAGGTCTCACTCGTCATCTTCAGGCTGGTGCTTTCGGCTTCTTGTTACTGGAACAGAGCAGGATCTCAGTGTTTGAGTTCCTATAAATACTGTTGAGGGGTGTGGTGTATAGCCTCCAATGTTCTGGGCCGAGAGGAAGTTCCCAGGCTAGTGTGCCTTTTCTTCTTTTGTTCCTTAGTTGCTTGAGGGATATCTTGAGTGATTTCTTGAGTGATATCCTGAGTACCACTTAGGTGGGTCATTAGGTGTGGATTAGTTGCTAAAGCCTTTGTGTCTTGACCTCTTGAACTTTGTGAAGAGTTTTTCTGAGAAGATGGCTGTAGTTGTGCTCTGGCTTGGCTTCGTGTATAGGGGCGAGCTGTGGTTTTGTGGCCTGTGCCAGCCAGATCTGTGTAGGGATTGCAGGGGGGTGCAGCATCCGGAGGTGCCATCATGGTTTGGCTACTGGATGGTGTCTGTAATTTATCTGTGGAGAGGGTCTGGGTTTGGGTCTGGTGTGGTTGATTGGTGATGGCGTTCTGTGTGCCTCTGGATCTGGTGTCAGTTTTTGTGGGGAGGGCTAATTTCCACATCTCAACAGCCTACACCCCAAAATACAATTCACTATGGAAATAGAAGCCAACAACCAACTTCCCTTCCTTGACGTCCTAATCTACAAAAAACCTGATGGCTCCCTAGGACACACTATCTACCGGAAAAAAACACACACCAACCGCTACTTACATGCACAATCACACCACCACCCTGCACAAATAAACTCCGTAGCCAAGACTCTCATCTCCAGAACCAAACGCCTGGCTGACAAAGACCACTTGACAACTGAGTTACAGAATCTCTCAAATGTGTTAATTGCCAATGGATACCAGCAAAACAGGGTTACGAAGCTAATCCAAAAAGAAACACCCCCCAAAAACCAAGACACAGAAGAAAACAATGGCATGGCCCTCCTTCCTTATATCAAGGGCACTACAGATAAAATTAGCAAAATCCTCCATAAACACAATATCAAAACAGCCTTTTGCGCCAACCAAAAGATAGCCAATATCCTCAGAAACCCCAAGGATAAAATCCAGTTGGAAAACCAAGGGGTCTATGAAATACCCTGCAAAGTCTGCCCAGCCACGTACATTGGACAAACAAACAGACGAATAAATGCACGTATCGCAGAACACAAGAATGCCGTCAAAAAAGAAGAAAAAACTTCCTCTCTTTTCCAACACATGAAAGAAACAGGACACGAAATTAATTTTGCAGATTCCAAATTGCTCTCTAACATGGAACATCACCACAAGAGAATAATCATGGAAGCCATCGAGATAGAGAAACACCCTCACAACATGAACAAGCGTGACGACACATCCCGCTTGCCAGACATCTGGAAATTAGCCCTCCCCACAAAAACTGACACCAGATCCAGAGGCACACAGAACGCCATCACCAATCAACCACACCAGACCCAAACCCAGACCCTCTCCACAGATAAATTACAGACACCATCCAGTAGCCAAACCATGATGGCACCTCCGGATGCTGCACCCCCCTGCAATCCCTACACAGATCTGGCTGGCACAGGCCACAAAACCACAGCTCGCCCCTATACACGAAGCCAAGCCAGAGCACAACTACAGCCATCTTCTCAGAAAAACTCTTCACAAAGTTCAAGAGGTCAAGACACAAAGGCTTTAGCAACTAATCCACACCTAATGACCCACCTAAGTGGTACTCAGGATATCACTCAAGAAATCACTCAAGATATCCCTCAAGCAACTAAGGAACAAAAGAAGAAAAGGCACACTAGCCTGGGAACTTCCTCTCGGCCCAGAACATTGGAGGCTATACACCACACCCCTCAACAGTATTTATAGGAACTCAAACACTGAGATCCTGCTCTGTTCCAGTAACAAGAAGCCGAAAGCACCAGCCTGAAGATGACGAGTGAGACCTCGTCGAAACGTCGCCTAGACACCCCAACTTTTACACGGGAAGACACCCGAGGACACCAAAACCTGCATATATATATACAGATGACGAGTGAGACCTCGTCGAAACGTCGCCTAGACACCCCAACTTTTACACGGGAAGACACCCGAGGACACCAAAACCTGCATACCTATACCCGTGAAAATCTACGAAAGCATATATATATATATATATATAAATTACAGCAGGTTGATAGACACATATATGGTTTGAGACAGAATCACTCACTCAACAAAGTTTCTAAAACACTTTTCTAAAACACAATTCTTGCCAATGGAACTTGTTTGATAAGCTTCAACATGTTTAAAGTCTGATCCTAAGCAATATTAGGCACACTCAACCCCTTTGAAATCCACAGGTAGAAGATGAAAGCCCTTTTAGGAGAACAATAACCCCAAAGCAGAGGGGGGATGAGCAGCTGCAATGGCTGCTACTATTCCTCCTCACCACTAGGGGCAGAAGTGGCTAATGGACTGGCAGTGGGGGGAAATGAGTAACTTGTACAGCAGCCAGTGTGCTCCCTCCCTCCATGACTACCATGGCAATTTTGGAGTTTCTAGGCAGTCAGAATTAGCTTGTGGTACACAAGGCAGTTCCTGTCCACTCCAAACCCACCCTTACATTGCCTACATTAAGAAAAAGTCCAGAAAACTAAATGCCAACTAAGTTATACTCAAAGTAGATCCACTGAAATTGACGGGCCTAAACCAGTTGTGTCTTTTCATTTCACTAGATACAGCCCCATGTGACTGATTTACTCAGGTCCTGGTTGTAGGCTTCCTAGAGACATCTGGTTGCCTAATGAAAATACCAGGATATTGGACAAGATCCAACAGAGCTCTTCCTATGTTCCTAGTCTGGAGGGTTCCTTTTTCACTGACGGAATCACCACCAAATCTGAATTGTTCCATCTTGCTTGCAAGCTTCCCATAGCTTCCCCTGGTTGGCCACTGTGAGAACAGACTGCTGGCCTCCAGTCTGCTTCATCAGGGCTCTTATCATGTCCTTAATTCCCAGCATGGTGATAATGTCAAGATTAGATAAAATATAGTCCTATATTACACGCTATTCAAGTACAAGAACTTCATTAACCCTGATGAACTATACTGAACTCTAAGGAAACCAAAGTTGCACTGCCTTATCCGGTTGTGCAATGAAATTTTTTTACCCACATACATGGAAAAGATTAGCATCTTTAAACTAGTAAGTAGCAGCTACTCAGATATTTTAAGAGGATTCCTGCAGTTACTTTATCCTAATACGGAAGGACCAGTTACCATTTATTATTTTTTTGCACACTATATGAATGAAGTACAATACACTGCATTTCAAAACCTTAAGTTTAAGTAATGATCTGAATGTCTGTGTTACGGCTGCAGGAACAGCTAAATGATTGCAGGATCACTCGGGTGATTTTGCTCATTCTTAACGGACAGGTCCCAGAGGGTGGTTGCTTCTGATCTCCATGGGTCTTCTTCTACAATGCCAGATTCCAAAGAAACAAAAGCCTCATGGAGACTTACTATATTTCACGCAATCCATTAACCATGCATTAGACAAAGGATCTGGGGGTGGACTCACCCTTCCTATTTCTTATAGACATCTGCTAACCATGGTGTAGCATGGCATTCATGCCAAGTAAAACCTAACAATTGTTACCTAAAGAAGAAGAAAACCCGATCTGCAAGCCAGATTCACCCCAGGATTTCAAACTCTGGTTAAAGCTAACCATGGCTGACATTAACTTTGATGCAGGGGCAATACTGATGTAACAGTGGTGAGGAATCCATGCAGGAAAGAGAAGGAGGGAACTTACAAACACATAAACATTGCCCTGGCTTGCACATACCACTAAGCCAAACTGTGGCTTAGTGTGAATGAGTAAACCAATGGGTACACAGAGCAAAAATCACAGCTGCTATACTCCTCCCCCAGTCCTGCTACCCAGAGCTAAGCCATGGTTTGGCTTACCATTATGTGCAAACCAAGACTCATGATATGCCTTGCTCCAAACTTGTCATGAGTATAGCCAAGGTTTGTTCTTGACTTATTGCTAATGGTTTGTTTCAAGTGAAACAAACTATAAGCCCAGGCTCACATGCAACACTTAGCTCCAAGGAGAATGGAAACAGCAGGACCAAGAGGAGAATGAAACAGCTGCAATTTTCACTCTGTATACACTAACGCTTATTCACTAGTGCCAAGCAATAGTCTGAGGTAATGCAAAATGCAAAATGCACCATGATGTACATAGTGTACAGAATGCTATACTTCTCTTACCTTTTCCCCAAAGCTATGGAACCACTTTCCCCTACATACTAGACAAACCTGAATTTTAGGAGGAAGGCAAGAACTCTTTATTGTGAGTCATTTCCTGCAGATGAGGCTAAACTGGCAGATGGCCTGGATTTCAACAACAAACACGCCAACCTTACACCAACCGCATGGGTGTTAAGATTTAGATTTCAGTGAGGTGGGACAACAGGTCAAAAGTAGATGAAGATGGGACAGCGTTTGTAGATTCCTGTATCAGACAAGAACCCGAGACACCAGGATTCAAATCCCCACTTAGACATGATGCTCATTGGGTGACCTAGTCACTGCCTCTCAGCCTAACCTACCTCAAAGGGTTGTTGTGGGAATTAAAACAGGAGGAGAACCACATACGTCCCCTGGGGCTCCTTTAAGAAAAGGTGGGGTAAAAATGCAATAAGTAAATGGGCAGCTCCATAAGGTAATTGGGATTCTCCACAAAGGCACAGGCCATGACACACTACGAGAAAGCAATTAAATTCAGCATTTGGAAAAAATACTCTGCAATGCAAGTTTACTAGCCATGGTGTATATTCCCACTGGATGCAAGAAGCCAGCATAATGCAGAGACTGTTAGCTCTCTCACCTATCCTTTGTCACAGAATTTTTAGAATTTCATATTCAACAGCACACGCTTAGTTCTTGGCATTGCATAACGCCAACAGCTCACTGCCTGGTTGTTGCAGGGTGTAACGCAATATGCTCCTTCCTCCAAAAGAGAAACAAAAGGGCTGAGGAACATTATATACTCATGGCATATAAAAGCTATTTGCGGACTTTTATGGGGAGAAAAGGGCAAATCTAAAATATTCCAACCTATTTCTTTGACTTTACGGACAAACCTGTTATGGGGCCAAGTTAAGCCAGTTCATTTATACAATGTGGTCTTATATGAAGCAACGACAATATTTAACAATATAGAAAGGAACCTGGGAAGCTACCTTTTTCAGGCATCAGACCATTGTCATCTAGCTTAGCACAGTTTCCTTAGCACAGCACCAGGATTTCAGAGGAGGGGGGTCTTTCTCAGTCCTATTTGAGACGCCAGGGAACTGAACCTAGAATCTTCCACTTGAAGAAAACGGCTGCATATACAGCGGTACCTCTGGTTACGTACTTAATTCGTTCTGGAGGTCCGTTCTTAACCTGAAACTGTTCTTAACCTGAATAACCACTTTAGCTAATGGTGCTTCCTGCTGCTGCCACGCCGCCACCGCATGATTTCTGTTCTCATCCTGAAGCGAAGTTCTTAACCCGAGGTACTATTTCTGGGTTAGCCGAGTCTGTAACCTGAAGCGTATGTAACCCGAGGTACCACTGTACTTATCGTTCAGCAGCAGAGTGTATAGCTTTGCATGCAAATGCATCTGGGTTCAATCCCTGACATCTTCAGGCAGGACTAGGGAAGACCTTGAAGAAATTGTGCAATTGTTGACAATACCGAGTTAGAGGGATCAGGTACAAGACCGGTTCCTCGGTTTCGTGTGCGAAGCATGTGCCCTACCACCAAGCTATGGCAGATGTTTATGCTAATGGAGTAGTCGGCAACTGAGGGCCTGTGTCTCAAATCCGGCCAGCTGACCCTATGCTCTCATAATGACTACAGAGAAAACGTTCCGTTCCGACTAAGCACACAATGGCTGGTTTCAAGAGGAAGGAGGAACAGAGACTCAAGGGTTTTTTTCCTTGCAGTTTCCCTCTCACTCTCAGCAGAAGAATGACATCAGTCTGTAACTTTCACCCACATCCACCTGCGGTGATCTGGCTAACCTAGGCAAGAGAGCAGGGGAAGAAGAGAAATGGACTGTGCCCTTCAGTGCACTGGCTTCACATTCAGTTCAGATACCAGCCATGGGAAGCTGGCTTATACCAGTATTGTCTATTCTACACTGACTGGCAACAGCCCTCCAGGATTTCACAAAGGGGCCTCTCTCAACCCTACTTGGGGGCTGAACCTAGGACCTTCTGCTTACAAAGCAGATACTCTACCGCTGAGCTGTGGCCCACCCTCCTCATTCAACCACATCACAACTGTAGATCGTTTTTCTGCCAGGAATTCAAACACCCTTATGGCACTTGATGAGAAAACGCATGCTCCACTTATTCCCGCGGCAGTGGCAATTCCAGCCATTTTACTGGTAGGGCTGGGCAATATATCAATATACCATCCAAAACCTGTTTGAAATCCTTATTGTGATATCAATTTCGTAGTTTTTGTCCTGGCAATATATCAGATGTCAAGGAAATAAACAATTATCTGACTTTTAGAAGACATCTGAAGGCGGCCCTGTTTAGGGAAGTTTTTAATGTCTGGTGTTTTATCACATTTTTAATATTCTGTTGGGAGCCGCCCAGAGTGGCTGAGGAAACCCCGCCAGATAGGCGGGGTATATATAATAAATTATCATCATCATCATCATCATCATCATCACGACTCATGGTGTGCGTTAAGGCAGGGTGATATGTCATCTAAAGCGGGTTTGAAGTCCATATCGTGATATCGGTTTCATAATTTTTGATCTGGCAATATAACGTGAATTATTGGGGGGGGGGGTGCTATGCAAAAATCACAATGCAGGAAAAACCGTGAAGCCAGTCAATGCCTCTACAGTAGTTCCATCCTTATTTCAGACATCGTGATGTATCAGTATATCACGATGTTTAGCTGGTGATATATCACCATGTTGAAAACTTGATACCACCCAGCCCTAACTGCTGGTGTTCCGCCCTCCCTCCCATCAACATGCTGCTAAGCCGTGATGGCAATGCACTGCCTCATAGGAGGAGGCAGCAATGCTTCTGAATATCAGCTGTTGGAAACTGCAGGAGGGGCGAGCGCTCTTGTGAAGCAGACGTTGAAAGGCTTCGGCCTGCCCATTTGAAAGCTTTCCTTAGAGAGGTGAGGAAAGAGCTGTCCCCGTGTTAAACCTATTGTACCTCAGCTCCCAAATTAGACTGTAACGTAATAGGTTTCAAAGAGTCATCATCTCTGCTGCAGAGATCTTGCTTTGTCACAATTCAAAAGAACTCCATACAGAGGGAAATCAATCCATGCGGAGTATAGTATATTGCAGCGCTCTTCCTCAAAATGACACCCTCTTTTTAAAAAAATAAATAAATCCAAAGTTACGTCTTTGAAATGTTTGGGACAGAGTATTGCCTCCACAGGTATTCTGGGGTCGTCCCCCCCCCCCTTAGACTCAGCCTAACTAATCCCTAACTAACTACAGTGGTGCCTCGCAAGACGAAATTAATCCGTTCCGCGAGTCTCTTCGTCTTGCGGTTTTTTCGTCTTGCGAAGCACGGCTATTAGCGGCTTAGCGGCTATTAACGGCTTAGTGGCTTTAAGAAAAAGGAAACAAACTCGCAAGAACTCGCAAGACATTTCGTCTGGCGAAGCAAGCCCACAGGGAAATTCGTCTTGCGGAACGACTCAAAAAACGGAAAACCCTTTCGTCTAGCATGTTTTTCGTCTTGCGAGACATTAGTCTTGCGGGGCACCACTGTACATGGTACCAATACACACCCAACATTAATTCCCTAGCAGACAATACACAAGTCCCAACCATTTTGGGGAGGCGAGGGTGTTAAGAACAGCCACCACAGTGCCTTTGAAAAAATAAAATTAAAAAAATTATACACAAGGAACTAAAGGTGGCACAATACTTTATCCACACAGCCCTGTGTAGTAGATTAGGCTAAGGCAGCATTCTTCAACCTTGGGTCTCCCGACGTTTTGTTGGACTACAACTCCCATCATCCTTGGCCATTGGCCAAGCTGGCAAGGAATGATGGGAGTTGTAGTCCAAAAACATATGTGCACCCAGAGTTGAAGATCACTGGGCTAAGAGATAGAAACTGATTTCAGCATAGCTCACATCTGAAGTCACACCGGTAAGGCTGAGGTGAAAAGCTAACGCTTTCAAAATTGTATACAATCGACAGATTAAAGGTAAAGGGACCCCTGACCATTAGGTCCAGTCGTGACCGACTCTGGGGTTGCGGCGCTCATCTCACTTTATTGGCCGAGGGAGCTGGCATATAACTTCCGGGTCATGTGGCCAGCATGACTAAGCCGCTTCTGGCGAACCAGAGCAGCGCACGGAAACGCCATTTACCTTCCCGCCAGAGCAGTACCTATTTATCTACTTGCACTCTGACGTGCTTTCGAACTGCTAGGTTGGCAGGAGCAGGGACCGAATCAACAGATTACATGAAGCCAATAAAGGACGGTTTTCACTGATCTCTTAAAGCAAACTTAGGGGCAGGCTGCACTAAACTCAAAAAATGAAGTTTCAGAGAGATTTGCATATTTAAGTGTCTGTTATTTATATTCTCTTCATTTGCTTCTGGAAACACTGATTTAACACTAGCATACCAGTGGCAAATGTAATTGTTGCATAAGCATAGAGCTGTTCTGTATACAGCAGATAAAAGACTTCAGTAATATGTTTAAGGGCTGGCGATTAGAAAGGATATTATTTTTTTAAAATAACATTATTTTGAAAGGGGCAGTGTTTAACAAAGTGCTTCAGCTAGCACAGGAGTTTCTGCTTGCACAACAGAACTTATTATCCCTCTCCTCATGCCCTCCTCAAATCTGTTCCAGAGAGTTTGGGGGGAGGACCCAGAATAGATGGGGGGTGCGGGGAGAAGAGAGGAAGGGAAAGTTTCGCTCGCACAGCCAAAAGTCGTTGGGATAGCGGAAGTACTTCATTGGGTACCCCCCCAAAATATTTATAGGCTGCACAGTCCTCACATGGCAGTGTATGATAAAATGAGATATATTTGTCATGCTCTTCCATTCTTCTGGAAAAAAAGGTCATAACTTTCTGCAGTGTGGGGGAAAACAACGAACCACAGATGAGATGAGAATAATGACAGGGTGATGGTGTTGTCACACGGTTGCCCTGTAAAACGTGAGCAAAGCATGACAATTCCATGCTAACCACTCGGCCTGGAACCCAACTCTCCAAAATCCATTTCCAATTCTCTACCTACTGGCTCTCCCTTCCGGATAATTTGAGCTCAGGAGGCACTAACACCAAGCATTAAACTCTTCGTATTATGATGCCGGCATTATCAACAAATCTTAGCGCATCAGCATACCAAAACATTTAGTAGCACCATTTCATCCCTACCTTTTAATATAAAACTTGCAAAAATCAAATTAACAGCTAGCACAAGAAACCTCACAGTTCTTAAAACCTGGTTAAGGCAAATACAATAATCCAATCTACAGCTCATACTCGAGTATTAAAAAGCATCCTAGCGAACAAGAGCCGCTGTTCTTAAACTGTTCTTAAATGGGCTTAATTTTTACTTTGGAATCAAAAATAAACTCTTAACTGGCACGTGGCAAGCACCTGACAGAGGGAAAAAACCCAACTATCTAGTCTCTGCAAGTTCAGGGTGGAAAGGGAAAGTTAATGAGAATTCCTGGGAGGATATGCAATATACTTCATAGCTATAAAAACGCTGATTAATGCTGCAGATTGTAATTAGTCTAATTTCTAATGCTTGGCATCTTGTCCCGAGTGTTCGGCACACAATGTGCAATAATTTCTAATCCAGTTTATATCATATACAAGATTCCAATCAATGTTTAATTACTAATTATTTTTATTTATTTATAAGACTATTTATAAAATGCAACGTCAAGGTGGTATACAGTGAAATCATAGAACTTTAAAATCTTAAACTTATAATGTTTATTTATAAAGAAGACTTGTATACCGCAACATCATTCTTTTAGAAAAATCAAACATGTTCATAACCACGCAAACATACAATAAAAGCCACATACAAAATATCAAAAAATCATCAGCCAATTTTTTTTTTTTACAGAAGATGCTCTCTCAATTGTCTGCGTACACCTGGCAGCATAGAAATGTTTTTAGCAAAGGTTTAAAAGTTAAAACAAATGGTGCCCGATGAATCCCTACTGGATAATCAATAATATACAGAACAAATGACCAACACTGCATCAGATCAATTCTCTAAAAAAGCTTGGCAAAGAAATAAATAAAAACAGAGGGTAGACTATTCAAAAGCCATGGTGGGAACTTTTCCAGCTGAAGAGTGGGATATAGATGCTTTGGGGGGGGACGGGACAGAAGTCCAACTTTGGTTCCTTATGCTCAATTGACAAAAGAAAACTGAATCTCTCTATAAAGAAAAACATAACAACACTCCAAAAGTACAGCCATCATCCTCACGGAGCAATCAGTCAGTGCATCTGGCTGTTTACCAGAAGACTGCTGGTTCAAGCCCATCCAGAGACAGATGTAGGCAGGATTCCTGAATTGCAAGGGGGTTGGACTAGATGACCCCCAGGATCCCTTCCAACTCTACGATTCTATCAAATCAGAACCGGAAGCTGCAATTGACAGGCTGCAAAAAATATTCCTACTGGCTGTTCCCCCTTTTCTGCGAGAAGAGGGCCAAAACACACGATCATCCTCCATATGGTTGGCTGCTCCCCCAATCCCCTCGATTTCTCCTCTCATCCAGTTCATCCAGATTGATTGCCATGACGACAAGTCATGATTTGTGCATGTCAAAGACACTGCGAGCTTGCACTTGGGAATGCAACAGTTGGCTATGCTGCAGTTTTGCAGAGAATATTTACCAAAACACATTTGCAATAAATAAAAAATTCAGTGTAGACATGTGCATGTTATACTTCTGCAAAGATTTGCAAAGAGTAGAGTATTAATCAAAGAGGTTCATACGACCTCGTTGAGAAGTTTCCCAAACTGTGTATCAAAATTGCCTTCATTATTATTTTTTAAAGAGCCTTCTCGGGTAACTTTTCCACGGTATGTTTAAGCTAGTGAGGCTGCTATCGTATTTCCATTTCGAGCTCTCTCTGTCCCTAAATTTTCAGGTGCTTGCGGGGGAAACACCAGAGTTGTCAGTAATGTTTTACTTACATAACACTTCCTGGTATGAAGAACTTGACTTTACAGTTCTTATCTCCGATCTTCCCTACTTAAGAGATAAAGAGACTGACAAAGCGGCCTGCTTGGTCCTGAGAATTTCGTGACTTCAGTAGGAATTTCAGGCTGGGCCTCCAACCAGGTCAGGAGGTATATATCCAATGCTAACATACCTTTCTTAGATTTTCTATTGCACATGTTTACAGAAACGAGCAAGGCTCAAAAGCACTTGTGACATCACACCTGAAAATGCTCTGCAGATGCAGATCGATCGTTCCTTCACAACCTAATGAAGGAGCATCTCCACCCCCATCATTCTACCTGGACACTGAGGTCCAGAACCGAGGGCCTTCTGGCGGTTCCCTCGCTGCGAAAAGCCAAGTTACAGGGAACCAGGCAGAGGGCCTTCTCAGTAGTGGCACCTGCCCTATGGAACACCCTCCCACCAGATGTCAAAGAGAACAACTACCACCAGACTTTTAGATGACATCTGAAGGCAGCCCTGTTTAGGGAAGCTTTTAATGTTTGATGCTTTACTGTTTTTTAATATTGTATTGGAAGCCGCCCAGAGTGGCTGGGAAAACCCAGCCAGATGGACGGGGTATAAATAAATTTTATTATTATTATTATTATTATTATTATTATTATTATTATTATTATTAACCTGCCCTGCTTCTCCTTCATAACAAGCTGGAACCCAAAAGCAGCCTGGGAAGAGGAGCTGGTGGTGACAGAAGTAATAGGGAATAAGGGACCATAAGAAGGAGTACTCATCAGCTTTGGGGAAGTAAGATGCAATGGAATCAGGAATCATGCTGAAGATGCAGGTGTTGGGTGCATTGGTCAACTTGTAGTAAGAAACATGGCTGTCTCTGAAGGTGGAGACAGAGCACAGCCATTATAGCTAGTTACATACTGTACTCATGACCCTAAAAGAACTGTGTTGATTGGCATTAGACTGGGCTTTCAAACCATGATTTGGAACCAAGGTTTTGACATGGATCTCCAAACCATGGTTTGGGGCCATCCTGGTTAAATCAAGCCATATTTAGCCAAAATATATATGTAACACTAAGCTACTGTTACAGCAAACTATGGAAGAGAGGCGGGGGGAGGGAATCATTCATAAGAGGGTGCACAGGAACCCACAGTGTGCTGCTCCCTGGTCACCAAACCATAGTTTGGAAATAAGGGACTGTGACATCTCAGCTGAGCAAAATAAGGGGTTCGTGCAATCACTCTCAATGCAAGTTACATGAGAACTGCTCAGAGACTGGAGAAAACCCCACCTACACCTTGAGGAGATTGTATGCTTTAATACAGGACATAGAAACATACTGGACAAATTCTAATAAATGGTCAAACTCAACTCATAATATATTCAGCAAGGGGGTGGGGCTAGAGGAGGTTTGCTATCTCCTCCAGCTAAAAAACAGGTGGGAATCGTGGAAGAATTCAGGCGGCCACAATGCAACTTTGCATCAAATCTACCATTAACTAGCAGCCGGGGTGCAGGGGTGCTCCAGCAATGTCTGAACTAGTAAATTATTTTCTCAGTAACAAAATACACGCACCCTGCCTATCTTATTAAGTGCAGGATTCCTGTTACTTTGAGTACAGATTCTAAAATTCCACTCTACCACTGCCTCCCCTTGTCATGCCTGCCCCTTGCTACTGTTTATTAGATGCAACCGGGGTTTAATCACTTTCCCATGTTACGGGGGCTAAACACATCATGGGAGTTTGCAGCACTCCTTCCAAAGTAGCCAGACCCACGGGCCTTGCTATATCCGGAAAGGGACGACTTTTCCCCAGTCTGCTCGCCATCGCGACAGGCCAATGGGGCTGGATATATACTGTCTATACTATTCAAACTTGTCTTGTGTTGCACTTGCTAAAAAGGCTAAGCACTATTACAAGCACCAGCCTCAAAGAGATGAAAGAACCAGATACTAGGTGGACCAAGAGTCTGCCTTGATATAAGGCAGCTTCCGGTGTTTTTAAGTCCACATCATGAAATGTTCACACTTAAAACAAATTAAAAAGGAAAGGAAAGTCTGAAATCCCGGAGAGCCCACAGCCTTCCCAATCTGGTGTCCTCCGGCTGTCTTAAACTACAAATCGCAAACATCCTTGACACTGCCCATTCTGGTTGGGGCTGACAAGAGTTGCAATCCAAAACATGCAGAACACTGGGTTGGTGCAGGCTAGCATAGACAGTACCAAACTAGCCGGACCAATGGTCTCATTCAGCACAAGGCAAGTATTTCTATGTTCTAGGACACGTCGAGTTGCGTAAGTAACCCAAAAGGCTTTCCTTCGACTTGGGAGGACATAAAATTCCTTTGGCATACCCTCATAGGGCACTCTGCTCACACAGCTAGGATCTGCTCAGGTTCCCAGATGCTCACATCTAGTTGAATATCTTCCCCTCCATAAACTTGTGATGCAGCAGGAGGGGGAACAACGGCGACTACCCCCAGCATTTTGCCAGGGCCTTGCAGAAAGCACTGAGGAAGTTCATGCATTGCATTTTGAGTCAAAAAGACTTGGAGATACTGCTTAGACAGTATAGTCAAACAGATGAAATCTCTCCCTTTTTCTTTCTTTTTTTGTTAAAGGAGCAAAGAAAGTACCCTTGGATTAGCAACACGGTCATACTGTTGTCTGGGTGTTTATGAATAAAGACTTGATTGTTCTCGCTTGCTTTTAACTTAAAATATTATCTGGAATATTTGATTTGGGGAATTCAGGTCAAGACAAGGGTAATAAGCAGCACAGAACAGTGGCTGAATAGAGCTGCAGCCACACATAACAGAAGTCATGGAAAACGGCCACCTTTGAAAAACAACTTCTTACAGCTGGCAAAAAATAAAATAAAATAGTGTTTAACCATTCAAGAAGTCTCCCAAATAGCCGTATGAAACCCCCCACTGTCTTCAGCGAGACCACTATATAACTCAACCTTGTGTTATATACCAAGACAATCGGCTCATTCATTTCTTCAGTTCTTAGTAGCACGAACCATTATGTTACCATTTTGGTTCTCAACCCAAAGCAAGAGTCTGTCTTGCTTTCCCCATTAATAAGTCCTAGAAGTCTTTGAACAGGAGCATGCAAATGGAGGTTTAATCGAACTCCCAAACAGCAAAGCGAAGAGAGACCCTGAAGTGCCTTTCACGTTCTTTAGGTTTCTCCAAAAAGGCTCTTGCAACGTTTAGGCCCATCTTGGCTTGGGAGAGAACCCTTTCCACGGCTTCACTTTCCAAGGGAGATGAGGCTGTCATTGCAAAAAGATGCTTGGTCCAGGAAGGCAAAACTGAGTGAGGCAGTCTATTAGTTCTTCAGATGTATGTGGCTCGCTCCATTAGAGAGCTTACCAACATTCTGTCATTTTTGCCTATTCCAGTGTTTAGGAAACTGCCTCGGTGGACCAGTTTACCAACGAGAGCATTTACGCCGCAGGAAATTCGCAAGGAACAACAAGCGTGGCTGCAACTTTCCTCAATATGTTATTCAGGAACCTTGCACATGTCTACATAATCCCCAAAGCCGCACATTATACCCCATCTGTTTTTGGTGAATCAGGAGAGGGGTGGTGGGGGTGGAGAGGAAGCCAAGCAAATTATAAGCTTTTCACATCATCATGGCTTTGGGCACTTTTCCTTTTTTTTTTTCACCTTGATCAGGGTGTTGTTATGATTTGTAAGGCTGGATTTCCCAACTGGCAATTACCGAGGTTCTAAGCCAAGCTGCACTGTGCAACTGCTCCTTCAATTTGCTCAGCAGACGATGATGATTAAGGAGCAAGAGGCCCGTCACATCCACATCCTCGGGAGAAGGGAGGGATGCTCAAGTGCCAAGTTAAAGAAGAGTCCCAGAGAAAAGGGAAAGGGAGGTTCTTTTGTCACAAACACACACATAGCATAATAAACCGCCGATCCTCGCTCCTTACCTGCAAAGCTCTGCGAACGCCTGGAAATTCAGCTTCTTGATTTTCTTCTCGCTCAGCCAATAGCCAACCCTTTTCCCTTTCAGAAACGTCTGCATCTTCCCTTCCACTTGCACCCCGGAGCAAGTTATTCTTTTGAAAAAAAGAAGAGGAGGAGGAGGAGGAGGAGGGTGCGTGCGCGTCGGGAAAGGCACCCCGTATGCAAAAAGAAAAAAGATGCAGGCACTCACTTGGAAATCTGCATATATCTCTCTATATGCACGCGCGTGTCTGTCTCTACAGGACACCCATTCAGTCTTTCTCGGGTGCCTGGGCACTCTGGAGGGGGAGGGGAAGGGCAGGTCTCTAAGCTTCCTGCTTCACATCTATTTGGGATTTCGCTCCTTTTAAGCAGCAGGACCCCTGGAGAGGGAGGCGGGGATGGCCAGGGAGGGAAATCTCTCAGCAGCCATCCGGAAACTTCGCCCCGCCAAAGGGCTTCTTGAAGGGCTCAGATCCTCCAGCAGCAGCAGCAAGCAGCAAGTTGGGTGCAACCCTTTTCTGCAGGCCCCTCGGCGGCGAGGCGAATCCCGGAAGGCTCCGAGGCGACGGGAAGAGCCTCTCCGGCTTCTCCTTCCTCCCCTGCCCGTTTTATAATGGAGCAGGCGCCGAGGCGGAGGCGGAGGCTAGCTGCTGCTTGCTTGCTTGCCGCCGCCTCCCGCCTCCCAGGAGCCGCGATGGCCCGAGGCGGCGGGAACCCGGAGCCTGGACGGGAAAGACCCGGGCGAAGCGGGCGAGTCTCCGGAGCCTCCTTGGTGCGCGGCTGCTTGCAAAGCCTTCTCCGCCTGCCCGCTATTCGCCGCCGCTTCCACTTCCTCCCGCGACGCCGGTCTCCTCCTCTCGCCGCCCCCGGCCAGCAGCGAAAGGTTGGGGGGCGCCGGGAGGACACGCCCTCAAGCGGGGGCTCAGCGGGGCCGGAGAGCCCGGGGACGCGGCCGGCCTCCGCAAGGGGAAACCAGCTCGCCTCGCTTCGGATCGACGTCGCCGGAGCCAAAGGGGGAAGGAGAAGGGGAAGGAAGGAAACGGGGCCCGGGAATCGACGGCGCCGGCAGGGGGCAGCGCTGCGCGGACAGCGGCGTGCCGCTTTCTCGGATGAAACCCCCGCGGAGGTCACCGGGGGCTGCTCGCCCGGCACGGGCAGACTTTTAAAAGAGACCCCGGTGCCTCCCCTCGCCGCCTCTGCGGAGGGTTCCTGTGTTCTTTGCCCCCACCCCGGGGTGGCGAGGGTGCCTCTGAGCTCGTGCAGAGCGGCTCTTCTTCTCCCACTGTGGCAGCACATGGCCATGGCCAGGGTTTATTTTATGGGGTGGGGGCAGGCTTTATGTTGGGGGGCAGAAGCGAGTTATCTCCTACCCTCCCACATTTCTCCGATGAAAATAGGGAGGTCCCATTCCATCATCATAATTTTATTATTTATACCCCACCCATCTGACTGGGTTGCCCCAGCCACTCTGGGCAGCGGCCAACATATATCAAAACATTAAACATTTTTTTAAAAAACAACACTTCCCTATACAGGGCTGCCTTCAGACAGCTTGTGGGTCAGATAACTCCATACCCTCCAACATTTCTTCTATAAAAATAGAAGGCCTAAGGAAAAGGGGACATTTCGGGATCAAATCAGAAACTGGGACAGCTTCTGTAAATCGAGGACTGTCCCTGGAAAATAGGAACACTTGGAGGGTCTTTTCTCTGCAACGCAGTTGGTCAATAATCAAGTATTTTCATTTATTTACTTGATTTGGGGGACCGCTGTTCCCCAACTCCCACCCCGCTACGCCATGTGACAGGAAGCAAGTTCAGATAGATTACATACAAACACACTCGCCCTGAGGGCCGTGAAGTACCATAGACTCACCCCAATTTTAGACAAACTATGTGCGGAGCATGAGACTCTTAATCTCAGGGCATGGGCATAGCCGGGGGCAAGTGCACCCCCTAACAAACGTCTCCCCCTCCAACAAAAATTCTGGCTATGACCAGGGTCGTGGGTTCAAGCCCCATGTAGGCAAAAAGATTCCTGCATTGTAGCAGCTTGGACAAGATGACCCCCGTGGTCCCTTCTATGATTCTTTGAGGTGCCTCCTCTTAATAAAATATATGTGTACCATTGACTCCCCCCAATTATAGACAAACCATGCCTCCTGGAAAGAGTAACTGGGGGGCAGGGTGCCAACTTGAATAAAATATTGGGGATCCCAGGTAAGCCCTGCCCCACATAATCACACACACACCATTTGAATGGCAGTGTCGATCAACTTGAGGGGAAGGAATGGCCTCAAATATTTTACAGGGAACTGCTACAGGGAAGCTGGCAGAGGGCCTTCTTGGTGGTGGCACCCACCCTGTGGAACCCCCTCCCATTGTTACCCTACAAAGGAGGTCTGGAAATAATGCTGGTCCTTTTTAGCCAAATAAAGACATGCAGTGTTGTGGAAAGAGCAGGCGAAGGTCAGTTGTGTATCAGAAACATGATCTGGGACAGAGGATGGGAGCATAGCTGTGCGTGTGCTGGGAGTTCTGACATACTTCCTGGGCCAGGACATTCACCTGGGTCCCAGGTCATGACACCCAGGTATCGCCATCAGATGTCAAACAGATAAACAACTATTTGGCTTATAGAAGACATCTGAAGGCAGCCCTGTTCAGGGAAGTTTTTAATTGTTGATGTTTTACTGTGTTTTTAATATTTTGCTGGGAGCCGCCCAGAGTGGGTGAGGCAACCCAGTCAGATGGGTGGCATATAAATATTATTATTATTATTAGGGTCCAAAGAGAACTTGGCCCCTAGGATTTGATGCTGAGGAGGTTCATTAAGAGGTCCAAGCACACACATACACACACCAGTTCCACACTGTCACAGCAGCTGCTTCTAAACATGTGCAGAGTGCAGAGCCAGTGCCAGACGTCAGCATCCTCAAGCACGTGCCACGGCCTACACATCAGCAATTGGGGGGGGGGGTACCAGTCCTTTTACCACTGCTGCCTGCTTGCTAATCTAGAGGGGGAGTGCAGTGGAATGGGCAACCTGCTTCTACCCACTAATTGCACTGGCTGTCAGTTTCCGGGCCCAATTCAAAATGCTGGTGCTGAACTATCAAGCCTTACACAACTCAGGACTTCCTCTCCCCATACAAAGTGACCTGAGACTCAGCTACATTGGCAAAGAAAAAACGCTTTATATGTGTTGTTTATGCATTCTAACAGTGTGACACCAGGTGGCGCTGTGGAGTTCCATGTTTTGCTTACCCAATTTCTCATACAAAGTTAGCAACACCTTTAACTTAAACGCTTCTTTGATGTGTCCAGCCCCAGCCCTAGGCCCTGCAATTGTCATCTGAGTACAGATGGAATGCTCTTCCCAGAGAGGCTCACCTGCCGCCATCATTACATGTCTGTAGGCATCGGGAGAAAATATTCCTCTTTACCCAGGTCTTCAACCATTCTATGACCTGTTCAATGTAGGGGGCAGAACCTGTTCTTATTTTTTTATTGTGGTTTTATTCTTATGCTGGGTAAATTATGTTCTCAATGTTGTACACTGTCCTGGGATCTTTAGAGAAAGGGTGGTATATAAATTGAATAAATAATAACATAATAATAATAATAATTTGCTCTTTCTCCAAGGCGGCGGTGGGGATTGGGCTGAGATGCAGCGGGAGTGCGGCAACGGACACACACACACACACACACACCTTTAAAAGTAGCATCCGAATCAGGCATGTACGGTAACTTTTTACAGGTCACATTCCTTGCAGACACCACGAGGCCAGAGGCAAATTTGGGCAATGAATGTGAATTTCACCTTTGTAAAATTCTCTCTCCTGCTTGCTGCTTTACTTCTAGCTTCTAGTTCACATCACATCCCAAAAATTCTACTCCAAACTCTGGCTTTGTCTGTTGAGGGAGGGGGCCAAGCCCATTTTTTTGTATTGCACCGAGCCCCTTTAATCCTTTGTTCTCTTAATGAAAGCTAGCCTGGCTTATAGTTTAACATTTACTGGATCCAGGATTTGGAAGGATCATCACACCCAAGCTTAACACCGCCAAACCGTAACAATATTTTATTATATTGTAAATAATAATAATAATTTAGTATTTGTACCCCACCCATCTGGCTGGGTCTCTCCATAAAGGTAAAGGGACCCCTGACCATTAGGTCCAGTCGCAGACGACTCTGGGGTTACGGCGTTCATCTCGCTTTATTGGCTGAGGGAGCAGGCATACAGCTTCCGGGCCATGTGGCCAGCATGACTAAGCCGCTTCTGGCGAACCAGAGCAGCGCACGGAAATGCCGTTTACCTTCCCTATTTATCTACTAGTACTTTGACGTGCTTTCGAACTGCTAGGTTGGCAGGAGCAGGGACTGAGCAACGGGAGCTCACCCCGTCGCGGGGATTCGAACCGCCAACCTTTTGATCGGCAAGTCCTAGGCTCTGTGGTTTAACCCACAGCGCCACCCGTGTCCCGGGTCTCCCCATAGGAAGCAATTAATAAATGAAATGATGGGGAAAGAGAGGGGGAGAGAGGTTTTCAACACCTCCTGACGAGAAGTAAGGCGGGGAAATGTCTTTGATCAGGTGCAGAGTTACTTTTATTACCCCATTCAGTCTTAAAATTATAGCCAATGCCAAGGTGTAACTATTAGTATGTAAAGCCCTCAACAGCTTGAGATCAGTTAAGTTGCAGGATCACTAACAGGTGCCACGTAATACTCGTTCCACACTTATAGAAAACAATCTGTCTGTGTGGCAGTACCCCACACTTTGGAACTCCCTGCCTATTGATATCAGACAGGTGCCTCTACTGTACTTTTTTCAGTGCCTGATTTAATTTTTTTTATATTATTATTTTCTGCCATCTGGCTGGGTTTCCACAGCCACTCTGATAGGCAAGCCTAAGCAGACACGTAGACATTTGCATGTTTTAATCTTATTTTAGTTACTGCTGATTTTAATCTTTTAACACATATTTTTGACTTGGGTTTTATCAACAATTTTCTTTGTTTTATTTTATTTTGTTAAATAAATAAAAAGAAAAGAAAAGAAAAGAAAGAAAGAAAGAAAGAAAGAAAGAAAGAAAGAAAGAAAGATGAGGAATAAGGGAAAATGCTATATTCTGTTTTTATTTAAAAAGAATATCTGTACTTGCTTTATTTTTAATTTGAATTTATTTTTCTCATTGTAATTCATGTAAACGCCTTGGAGATTTCCTTTTCTATTAAACAGTAGATACAAATACTGGTGAGAATAGCATATATCAGAGGTTTTCAACCTTTTTGAGTCTCATGGCTCCTTTGACCAAGTGCATTCTTTCTGCAGCTCCCCTGGGGGGAAATGTGCTCCGGAAGCCTCAGAAGGCCAGTTATGTCACCCCTTGCGTGCAAAGCTGGCAGCCCCTCACCCCTTTTCAAACACCCTCCCTTGTAAAGTGTTCGCTCAGCCCCCTCTCCTCTTCTCTGGCCAGCCCCAGAGGCACCATTTGCCTGGAGAGCTTGTAGCCAGGGCTGCTGCAACAAACAGCCACGCAAGCCTTTTGGAGGCAGAGATGCGATAAGGCATCAGAGGAGGGAGGGAAGGAAAGAGGGACAGAGGCCAGTGTTGCCTGTGGCAGCCCTGAGCATCATTCAAGGCACCCCTGGCATACATGCATAAAATTAGAGAACATTGCTTGCAAAAAATGTACACATTAGCGAAAAAAACATGTACAGCACAGTACAAAGAATGCTAAAATGCTAACAAATTTTCATGAGGATCTTCTGTAAACAAGATATCCAAACTGATGCAGGAATGTGGTGGACGTAGACTGGGAGAAGGAGAAACAGAGTGAAATTGAAATGGATAGATTTCTCCATAGCTGAGCATGTGCTCCTCTCATTTCCTCCTGCAGCCTGCTATTACACTTCCGGTGCCCCGCAGTGCCCTAGCAGGAAACAGATCCAAAGATGCTGAGTTAGGTGCTGCTGAGTCACAAAACTGGGTGTGACTCACTAAGCTGACAGTCTCTGGCTCCATTTCTTCCAGGAATGAAAGGGTACGAATGGGGAAAGTTGGTGGGAGGAAAGTGATGGAACATTGTGATAAGCCTCATGCATGTGGAAGGAGCCCTGGAGGTGCTGTTTGCATTAAGGGGAAAGTCAAGGAATACAGGACGTGAGTGGCAGCGGTTCACACAGAACTTCCCAAGGCAGGAGTGTGAAAATGCCATTGTGCTTTTTCTACAGGTGGTGCTTGGTGGCCAGGCTGCACCAACTAAAGAGGAGACACAAGAGGAGACACACTGAAATCAATGCAACTTAGGCCACATTCACACCATACCTTTCAAGCACTATAATAAAACACTTTGAATGGTCATGGCTACCTGCCCTGTTCCCCTCGCAGAGCTACACTTCTCAAGAGTTCCCTGTGAAGAGAGATTGATTGTTAAACCACTCTGGAAAGGGGAAAGAGGTTCTCCAAACCCAGATGCCAACTTTGCTGCCACATACACCCAGACAACACCATTACTGGCCCCAACAACATCACACATACCATCTCGGGACTATTTAATTGCTCATCGTCTAACATTGTGTATGCCATCAAATGCCAACAGTGTCCTTCAGCTCTCTATATTGGACAAACAGGCCAAACCTTACGCCAAAGAATTAACGGACATAAATCTGACATCAAGAATCACAAGACAGAGAAACCAGTAGGAGAACACTTCAATCTCCCAGGACATTCTATACAAGATCTCAAAGTAGCTGTTTTACTACAAAGGAATTTCAGAAATAGACTGGAAAGAGAAGCTGCTGAATTGCAACTCATTACCAAACTTAAAACCATGGAGAGACCTGGTCTGAACAAAGACATTGGATTCTTATCTCATTATACATGACAAAGCCATTTTTCACCTTCTCACCCCTTGCTTTTTCCTGTAAGACCTATTGCAGTCGTTAAGAGTCGTCAACAGGCTCATCTCAGCTATCTGCCAATCACCCATTCCCACCACCCTTCCCCACCTTCTCACTATATAGAAGGATCTGGCAACTTCTGTTTCAGTGTATCTGAAGAAGTGTGCATGCACACGAAAGCTCATACCAAGAACTAACTTAGTTGGTCTTTAAGGCGCTACTGGAAGGATTTTTTTTTTGTTTTTTTCTCCAAATACAGTGGTACCTCGAGTTACATACGCTTCGGGTTACATACGCTTCAGGTTACAGACTCTGCTAACCCAGAAATATTACCTCGGGTTAAGAACTCCGCTAACCCAGAAATAGTGCTTCAGGTTGAGAACTTTGCTTCAGGATGAGAACAGAAATCGTGCAGTGGCGGCGCAGCGGCAGCAGGAGGCCCATTTAGCTAAAGTGGTGCTTCAGGTTAAGAACAGTTTCAGGTTAAGAACAGACCTCCAGAACGAGTTAAGTTCTTAACCTGAGGTACCACTGTAACTCTCAGCACCAGGGCCGGCTCAAGACATTTTGGAACCTGAGGCAAACCACAAAATGGTGCTCCTCTCCCTGCCAGGGAAGAAGGGGCAAGTGAAAATCTACATCATGAACAAGGCAGGAATAAAAATCTGCATTGGGAACTGCTGCCCCTGTGCCTCCTGCCACCTGAAGCGTTGGGTGCACCTTGCCTCGTGGGTGAGCTGGCGCTGCTCAGCACCCTTAAACCACTGCTCCCAGAATTCTTTGGGGGAAGTCATGGCTGTTTAAAGCGACTGCATGGTGCTTTAAATGTAAAGCGTGAGTGTGGCCTAGTCAGGTTTGATAATAATAATAATAATACCCTGAGGCATAAAATCCAAATTTCATCTCCCTTACCCATAAATATAGCAATATTTTTAAAACATTAAAAATATAACAATAAATTATGTACAATTTACCACCTTTTAACAGCACACAAAATCTTACCTATATATGCCCACTCGACTGTACTAATCTGCCAAACTGGCACTGTTGCAGACGCCTCATAATACCTGTTCAGCCTTTTTAATAAAATGATCTGTTACTGGGGCAGCACCCACAATCTGGTACACCTGACTGTTGACGTCAGGCAGGCGCCTTCACTGTACTCTTTAAGGCACTTGCTAAAAACCTGTTGTCAGGAAACTGACATCGGAGCAGAGTAGAGAGGCTAGGCTCCCCAATGATGCCGGAGAGGGAACCAGTACAGGGGTAGAGAGGGCTTCCGCTGGGGAAGAAAGGCAAGGTGACACCAGGAAGAAAGAAGGGATTGAGAGCACTTCGGAGGGGAGGCTCCGAGACTCTTCAAGTGAGGTCAGTGAGGAGAGTGGAGGACCACCGGTGGGGACGCCCACTCTGCGCAGAAGGCTTCCGCGCAGAGAGGCGAGAAGGAGGCTGTCCGTGAAGGAATTTTTATGTTGGAAGAAGTTTAGGAAACGCCCACTGACGGATCCTGCCAGCGACTGAAGCAGTCGTGCCCAAGGGGGGCTGCTCAGCCGGGAAAAACGCAACCGCCTCACGCAGTTTGGAGCAGGTGGAGGTTACACACAAGGAACCCCAATTCCCATGATACCTGTGTAGGCAAGCCTATGTTGAAGGTTGACAAGTATTTTAATCTGGTTTTTAGCTTATCGTTGATTTTTTTTCTTTAAGGTTTTGAATGGTCGTTTTTAACTTCTTTTTTAACTGAAGATTTCATTGTTTAATTCTTTTTGGAAACCGCTTTAGAGGTTTCTGTTACAATCAAACAGTACATACATTTTGTGGGGAAAAACAAATAAGTAAATTCTGCTCCTGAGCTGGTGAACTTACGCAGCCTACCTCATAATGTGTACGGCTGCTGCCGCTGATGGCCAGGGCCAGCCAAATATCTTTTTCTGCCTGAGGCGAAGGACAAGACGTCTGTTCCCTGTTGCATGTACAGAAGCTGACTTCAGTGCTGATGACACCACAACTTGTCCACTACACTAAGCTAGCTTAAGAGGCAACAGGCAGACTATGCCGTTTGAGGCAGACACCACACACTACCTCATAGTAAGGCTGTTAGAATACTGAAATACTGTGTCCAGTTCTGAGCACCACAGTTTAAGAAGGATATTAACAATCTGGAACATGTGCAGAAGAGGACAACCAAGATGACCAAGAGTCTGGAAACCAAACCTTATGAGGAATGGTTGAAGGAACTGCGTATGTTCAGCCTGGAAAAGAGGAGACTAAGAGGAGATATGCTAGGCATCTTCAAATATCTTAAGGGCTGTCACATGGAAGAAGGAGCATGCTTGTTTTCTCCTGCTCTTGAGGGTAGGACTCAAGGCAATGGCTTCAAGTTACAAGAAAGGAGAATCCGACTAAACGTTCGGAAAAAACTTTCTGACAGCAAGAGCTGTTTGGCAGTGGAACAGACTCCCATGAGAGGTGATGGACTCTCCTTCCTTGGATGTTTTTAAGCAGAAGCTGGACAGCCATCTGTCATAGATGCTTTAGCTGAGATTCCTGCATTTCGGGGTTGGACTAGATGACTCTTGGGTCCCTTCCAACTCTAGGATTCTATGATTCTAAAGCAACAACAGCATGTGTCCAGGCATATGCGTCCAGTCTGGCAGGTAGTTTTTCTAAGAGATCTGCTACTGATATTGTGGTGATGAGGTCTGCACCGCATCCTGTGACTGCGATTCTCATTTTTCAGTACACCATTTCCTAGACATTTTCTCTCTCCCATGTGAAAACTTGTACGTAATGAGACAGAAACCTCCTTGCAGTTTGTCCGGACAGAAGTTGCCCCACCTTCCTAGCCATTCTTCTCTTTCCATTGCTGGAACATGTCTCAAAGTCCCATTGTGTACATGCCATGCAACCTCTTTGACCTCTGCATCCATTCCCTTTTAGCAAAAATCTCAACCTGGTGACTTAACTGTCCCTTTCCCCACACCCTTTTATATGGAGCTGTCTTAAATGCATCAGATAATGTATGGAGGTGCAGGCGAAACCGGGTAAACAACACACTGTTTAAGGGAACCACACTTGCAATTCTGCATAGAACAAATACTTGAATCTGTGAAAGACACCAGCGATCTGTGTCAGTGTAACAGCCATGAAGGTGCTTGGTAGGGAAGCGTCAATTGAGATCCTGGAAGGAAGGAGGTGGAGCTTGTTCTTCGGCCTGCTACTGTATTTATGGGCTCTTGTTACCCCTGTATAACACAAATTAAATTCATGTGTATGTCAGTGCTATTTTTCTAGAAAAAGAGGTGCTGGAACTCACCTTGAACACCTCCCTCGCTCTCTTAGAATGCCAATAGCACCCACCTGAGAGGTGTCAGAACTGAGTCCCGGCTGAAAGAAAAGCTCTGTGTATGGTTAGCTGGAAAGGGAACGGGGAACCATTCTTGTATGTCTGGTTTTATTTGTTTTAAATGTCTTATTTTATTTATTTGGAAGATTTCTATAACTTGCCACTTACTGGATAAAAGTGGTGTATGGAAAACTAAAGCAACAACAGACGACTAGAACAACCCACCCAATATTAGAAAAATACAGTTACACACGAATACTAGGCCTGGGCGATAGAAGGAGCAGACTGTGGTCCGGTTTCACTCAGTTCCTTCCTCCAGTGGGCGCTGCTAGCAGAGGGACTCAGGAGCTGCTGTGGTTTCAGGAGAGGGAGAAACAAGCTGTATTGGTGAGGTGCCAATACAGCTTGTTCCTCCCTCTCCATCTTTGAACTTCTCGACTGAGGAGTGTGCGGTTGTTGCCCTTACCTCAGTTGAGCAGTTAAAGGAGCCCCTAGAGAGGTACTGGGACACGGGTGGCTCTGTGGTCTAAACCACAGAGCCTAGGGCTTGCTGATCAGAAGGTCAGTGGTTCAAATCCCCATGATGGGGTGACCTCCCGTTGCTCGGTCCCAGCTCCTGCCTACCTAGCAGTTTGAAAGCACGTCAAAGTGCAAGTAGATAAATAGGTACCGTTCCAGCGGGAAGGTAAACGTGTTTCCGTGCGCTGCTCTGGTTCACCAGAAGCAGCTTAGTCATGCTGGCCACATGACCTGGAAGCTGTCTGCGGACAAACGCCGGCTCCCTCGGCCTACAGAGCAAGATGAGCACGCAACCCCAGAGTCGTCCACGACTCGACCTAACGGTCAGGGGTATCTTTAACTTTACCTTTAGCCTGGCACTGGCTCCCACAAGCCAGCAGCGGGGTGGGGGCTCTGTGAAACTGCTCAGCTGAGGGGAGCGCAGTTGCCACTCCCTGCAGCAAGCAGTTAAAGGAATCCCGATGCTCCACACGTGAGTGGCAAGAGCACTGGGGCTGTCTCAGCTGGAGGGGGGACGACACCTTCCCTCTCCCCAGCTGAGGAGGGCAAACAAGCCACATTGTCCCAGCCTGCAAGCCTGGGTGAAACCGCTTCAGCTCTTGAGGTGTGAGCTGAGCTCACCCAGTGTATCGCAGACACAGGCCAATGCATCTTGTTTCTTCAGCATTGTGGTATATCGCCAAACCGCAATGTTTGGCTGGCCGCGATGTTGAAAAGCTGATATCTCCCAGTCCTAATGAATACAAAGAAATATAAACCTATATCAACTCCTTCTCCTTCTGACACACCTCCCCATTCAGCTTGCACCCAGGACTCAACTCGGAGCCCCAAACAAGCTCACAGCTCTCCCACAAACATTGCACAAAGAGGAGGCTTTCTGGAAACTGCTGACATCACCCTAGTTGTTCAATCCAGGCTTGCTTTTTATAGGCAGGTGGATAATGCACCCTCCAGCTACACACAGCTGTGTCCCATTCAGCAGTCGGCTGCATTGTCCACAATAAGTTCCAGGTACAGGTTTGATGAGGAAGAGATACCCATCTACCCACAGTTCCTTCTACAACCTCTTCCTCTCCTCTAGCAGCTATGAGAATTGCCTAGCAGCTACATCCTTCAGGCTGCAGATCCTAAACCTGCCACTAGCTACGCCTGAGCTGCTGCAATGGGACTCAAGCTGTTTGCAAACAAGGAAGTGGCCCCTTGCTGAATTAGAGCAATGTTTGGAGTGGCTGACCGCAAAGTCTGCAAGCAAGAATTGTCTAATTTTCTCTGTGGACTCAAGAGTGTTAAAACAAATGGCTTATGCCTTCAGCTCTTTGGGGGGCTGAATTGTTTTGCATAGTTATGGTTTCAGCTAAAGGAAATGCGTTCACCTTAACCCCTCGCGAGTTTTGTTCCACCTAATCCCCAGAGGAGCCAGACAGGGAGAGGTTGCCCCAGGACAGCTGAAAAATAAAGCTGAACTGAAAAATAAAGAAGAGTGGCAGTTCAGACACACCCTAACTGTACTGCTGGTTTATCAGGAGCTCTCTGTATTGGAACCTGTTGTTTGCACTAACCTTACAAGGAAAACAATGTTATCAAATAAATGGCATGCCAATATAGTCTCTGAAAAAAGGAACAAGTTAGAAGACTTAATGCACATAGCTCTCCCACAGGGGGAACTGCACTGGCTGCTAGGTTGCCACCAAACTAACTTTAAAGTTTTGTTGTTAGCCTGTAAAGCGATATACACAACCCTAAACTATCACACCCAGCAGAGCCTTCTTTCGTTTAGGCCTGTCTGGAATGAAACTACTTGATGAATAGAGGGGTTAAATCCTGCTGCTTTACCGGCAGGCACCTGTTCCCTGTTCACCTGATTGACAATGGGGAAATAATTCAGGGGAAATAGCCTCACAGAACAAATTGGACTCCCCGGTTGTGTTAAAAACATATTTCTTAGCCCAGGCCTTCCACAGTCATTAGAACTACTGACTGGGCAGGGACATTACTAAAGGTAATCTTGGACATCTAAATTGCTCTCAGGGCTGAGGGAAGAAGAATGGCGGCTTCCTGGCTTTCCTCTCAGACTTCGTTCAACAGAGATCAGTTCCTTCTAAGCAAAGAAGAAACACCAAAGCAAATATATTGGATTAACTGTGGTTTCTTTAACTGTGCATGCGTAACTGATATGATGTAAGGGTCCAGGATGTGGCTGAAGAAATTCCGTGTAATTTTCCACTTTGGGACATGAAAAGAGGCCTATTAAGATGGCAGCAGGCTGATTTCTATTGCCTAATGCCTGAGAATCATCTAACAAAATCTCTCTTCCTCACCCCAGAAAGAAGATTGTACAGTTTAATGACTATGGATTAATTATGAGAACAATCAGAGGTTTGGGGCCAGGACTAAAAAGTGGGAAACAATCCGAAATAAACAATATCATCCTTCTGTGATGTGTAGCGATAATAAAAGCAGGTGTGTGTGGCAGGAGGAGATGCATAGAAGCATAGTTTTCCTATTTGAGGTTCCCAGATTCCTTTTCCTGCATCAAACTTTTTTTAAAAACCAACACTTTTAACAGAGAAATCTTATGACTTCGGTTGCTGAAAACTGTGGGAGGGGAGAGTGCTGTTGTGCTCAGGTCTTGCTCGAAGGTTTCACACAACATCAGTTATGCAACCCCCGAGTCAACGAGATAAGTAACTACATACAACCTTTAGAAGACACTTGGAGGCAGCCCTGTATAGTTTTTTTTAAATTGATTACAGTAATGTTTTATTATGTCTTCATCTATGTTGGAAGCCACCCCGAGTGGCTGGGGCAACCCTGTCAGATGGGTAGTATATAATAATAATAATAATAATAATAATAATAATAATAATAGAATAGGACATTCCTACTTTCATCAGAAAAAATGTTGGAGGGTGTGGGATGCCCACTGTTCTCAGAGTGACCGAGATGCCCATGGACCCGAGAACATCACTCTGCCCACCTGTGCTTTCCAGCAACTGCTATTCAGAGACATACTTCCTCCCAACAGGCAGCAGGCAAGGAGCGGTAGACTCGTAATCTGGGGAACCGGTTTCGCGTCTCCGCTCCTCCACATGCAGCTGCTGGGTGACCTTGGGCCAGTCACACTTCTTTGAAGTCTCTCAGCCCCACTCACCTCACAGAGTGTTTGTTGTGGGGGAGGAAGGGAAAGGAGAATGTTAGCAGCTTTGAGACTTCTTCTTCTTCTTCTTCTTCTTCTTCTTCTTCTTCTTCTTCTTCTTCTTCTTCTCCTCCTCCTCCTCCTCCTCCTCCTCCTCCTCCTCCTCCTTTCCTTTTTAACCAGGCCTTTTCTTAACCTGACTGACACCCTTTAAAAATGTGGCTCTTTTTTGGGGTGGGTGGGTGTGTTACTGGGTTATTGTTTTTATTTTTATTTTATATATTGGGATGCTTTCTGTGAACCGCCCTGAGACCTCCCGGTATAGGGCGGTATATAAATTAAATTAAATTAAAATCTATTAGCCCTTGGTAGCCTTATCCTCAATGAATCTGTCAAGTCCTCTTTTGAAACCATCATAACTTCTTCTTTTAGCAAATTCCATAGCCCTTTTGCCTTGTGAACAAGTACTTTATTTCCTGAACCTTCCAACCTTCAGCTTCATTGAATGTCCACAAATTCTAGTATTATGACAGGGAGAAAAACCTTTCTCAGTCCAGTGTGGTGTAGCGCAGTGTTTCCCAAATGTTTTTGGGCAACGGCACACCTGTTTACTAAAAAAAAATCTCGCGGCACACCACCATTAAAGCCCCGCCCCGTGACGTCAGCGCGCAGCGTCACGCCGGGAGGGACGCACAAAAGTGAAAGTTTTTTCCCTCCCCCTTGCTGGGGAACCTCCAAGCTTTGGGGGTGGGAGGAGGCAGCAGAGCGAGGGACTGAGGGACGGCGGCAACTGAGGCGGCGGCGGCTGAGGCAGAGCTGGGAAGGGGGTTTCCAGGGGACACGGCAGCTCCTCGAAAGGCTTCTCTCAGCTGCGCTCAATCCGCCTCGGAGAGGATTTCCCCTCCGGTCCCATGCGTTCGTTTGGGGCATCGCTCCGGCTGCTCCCTCTCCCGCTGCGCAGGAGCGATGCCTCTCTCTGGCTTTCCCTCCGCGCAGGCTGAGGGAGGGAGGGAGGGGCGCGTGTGACCCGTCTCTGCTGGGAGACCAAACCCAGCGAGGCAGAGTCGCGCGGAGGCGCCCAGGCAGCGCTTCCGGCTGCGAGGAGGAGCGCCAGGCAACAGCAGGAGGCGCGGCCTCTCCTCGCCGCCGCCGCCCCTCCTCTCGCCGCCCGACTCGCCCGCCTCCCTCCAGGCATCTCGGGGCACACGAGGCAACGTCTCACGGCACACTCGTGTGCCGCGGAACACCGGTTGGGAAACACTGGTGTAGCGGTTAAGAGCGGTGGACTCGTAATCTGGGGAACCGGGTTTGCTTCCCTGCTCCTCCACATGCAGCTGCTGGGTGACCTTGGGCTAGTCACAGTTCTCTGAAGTCTCTCAGCCCCACTCACCTCACAGAGTGTTTGTTGTGGGGGAGGAAGGGAAAGGAGATTGTTGGCCGCTTTGAGACTCCTTAAAGGGAGTGAAAGGCGGGATATCAAATCCAAACTCTTCTTCTTCTTTCCCTGCACCATGCAGAATTTTATACATCTCTACCATGTCTCCTCTTACTTGCTTTTAAGAAGCTCCCAGTACTGCAGCCTTTCCTCCTAGGGGAATTACTCGTTGATAATTTCAGTTGCCCTTTTCTGAACCTCTTCTAGCTCTGTGGCATCCTTTCCTAGGTGAGGCGACCAGAGCTGTACACAGTGTCACAAGTGTGGTTGCGCCCTAGATTTGTATATAACCGCTTTATGATATCAGCAGTTTTACTTTTCAGTTCCTTCCCTAATGACTCCTAGCATGGAATTTGCCCCTTTCGCAGCTTACTGCACCTTGGGTCAACATCTCCATCGGGCTCAATATGTGCCCTTTCCCTATATCAGTGAAACCCCTGAGGCATGGGAAGCAGCTGTGTTGCTGATTGCACCCACATGTCCCTAACTCCACATGCTGGTTTATCAATCACTGAAATAAAATTGAAGCAGGCATCTGCAGCTAGGTGGAAAGGCAATACAGCCGTACCTTGGTTCTCGAATGCCTTGTGACTTGAATGTTTTGGCTCCCGGACGCCGCAAACCCGGAATTGAGTGTTCCGGTTTGTGAAAGTTTTTCGGAAGCCGAACGTCCGACACGGCTTCTGATTGAGTGCAGGAAGCTCCTGCAGCAAATCGGAAGTTGCACCTTGGTTTCTGAACATTTTCAGAAGTTGAACGGACTTCCGGAATGGATTCCATTTGAGAACCAAGATACGACTGTACCTATATGCATACACTAGTCAAGCCAAAAAACAATACAATGCACATTTCGACAGAATGCAGAATAAAAACACAGGATAAAAAATGGAAATAAGTAAAACAAGACAGCAAAACAATACCGCCTTGCCACAATCACATTTAAAAGGCTGTATCATATTAATCAGCCAAAGGCCTGTTTGAAGAGGAACATTTTTGCCAAGCGCCTAAAATATATATAACGAAAGCGCCAGGCGAACCACCCTAGGGGGTCATTCCACAAATGAGGAGCCACTACAGAGATTTCCTGGTCTCATGTTATCACCCTTCAGATGTTATATGGAGGAGGCACACAAAAAAAGGGCCTCAAATGATGAATGCAGAGTCTGGGACGCTTTATATGGTTTGTTTTATGGTTGGTGTCAAGTGTCAAAATGTCTTGACCCTGCATTTGGAACATTATTCCACTAAACTTAGAGAAAAGGCCTAGACCAGAAACCTCAACTCTAAGGTTGTATCACAAATCTTTTAAAGATGCCACAAGCTCTTTAGGCCTTGTTAACGAACCTTGACTCTCATCAAGGTAATGTGTGCCATCTAGTGGGCTTCAGCGGAACTGGGACAATAGGAGGAGAAACCTTCAGGGAGGTGGTTGGTGCCTTTGCTGCCTGAATGGCTTTCAATGAGCACAGCAGATTTCTCTAGCTCTCACATAATGTGGCACGCAGAAAGACCGTGTCACCTCAGTTTCATAGGAGAAGGCCTTTTGGTTATTATGGTGTTGGGGGGGGGGTGAGGGCCCCTCAACAGATTTTGAAATACTAGGGACTTTACTTTCCAGCATTGTCTCTGGTGTTGCTTTTGTTAAGCATGGAAATTTAAGGATGCAATGAGGCACAGCGGAGGCTATAGTTTTCTTTATCCTATATGGTTTATTTACACATATATTTACAAGCTGAGCCTAAATCTTAGTCTGAGAGGTTCTGGCTTCTTCCATTGCTTAAGCAGACCCAAGCATTACAGTGGTACCTCAGTTTACAGACGCTTCATGTTACAGACTCCGCTAACCCAGAAATAGTACCTCAGGTTAAGAACTTTGCTTCAGGATGAGAACAGAAATTGTGCTCTGGCGGCGCGGCAGCAGCAGGAGGCCCCATTAGCTAAAGTGGTGCTTCAGGTTAAGAACAGTTTCAGGTTAAGAACAGACCTAAAGAACGAATTAAGTACTTAACCCGAGGTACCACTGTATTCTCAAACCTTGCTCCTTCCTCTTTGCCCCCACTCCCCCCCTTTCACTCCTCTCAGGAGTCACACATGACTCCAACACACTCTGGGCACAAGGGGGCGAGCACCTGCCCTGCAAGGGGGTGGAGCAAGTGGCAGAGAACAAAGGCATTGCGCAGCCAACCCCCCCCCCACTGGGTCGACCCCAGCCCCAAGAGGAGGCTGTTGCACCCTTCTGACACCCCCCTCCCCAGATCCCAGCCTTACAAGGCTGCTCGGTGTGGGGACGCGACGTAAACGAAAGTCACTTAGCTCGGTTGCTTTGCTTGTGTTTTGAAAGACACTCGCTGCTGCAGGGCGCCTGCTTGGGTGTGTTGTGTTTTCCTGTGGAAAATTCCGCTTCCAAGTTTGCCCCCACCCCACAAATCCAGTGGGATGGAGTCAGGCTTCGACCCCCCCCCCCCATGGCTCCCAGCTGCTGTTCAGGATGGTAGTGTTGGGAGGCGGGTGTGCAGCGCTCTCAGAGCCAAGCGCTGACACCGGGGAAGCGGCGCACCCGCCTCCCAGCTGGCTGGCCATTTTGCCACCCCCCTCACTGATGACACCCAGGGTGGCCTGCACCCCCGCACCCCCCCTTCCTATGCCACTGGAGTCACAACCCATTGCTTCCTAACTCTGTTACTTAACTCTGAATTGCAGTCCCTGAACTCTTGGCTTTATCTCTGGGGTCAAAGGGGCCCCGCCTCTTTTCCTTCTACAGTGAATTCCTTTGATACCTTGTTGTGCAAAACACCTCATTACCCCACAGGCTAACCCCTCCAAGGTAATTAAAGGTAAAGGGACCCCTGACCATTAGGTCCAGTCGTGGCTGAATCTGGGGTTGCGGCACTCATCTCGCTTTATTGGCCGAGGGAGCTGACGTACAGCTTGAGGGTCATGTGGCCAGCATGACTAAGCCGCTTCTGGCGAACCAGAGCAGCGCACGGAAACGCCGTTTACCTTCCCGCCGGAGCGGTACCTATTTATCTACTTGCACTTTAACTGCTAGGTTGGCAGGAGCAGGGACCGAGCAACAGGAGCTCACCCTGTTGCGGGGATTCAAACCACCAACCTTCTGATTGGCAAGTCCTAGGCTCTGTGGTTTAACCCACAGCGCCACCCGCGTCCCTCCAAGGTAATTAGGCTGAGTTAATTAGCAGCAGCTTGGCCTAATTAGCCCTTAACACATGCTAATTTCAGAGGGTTTAAAAGCAGTCTAATACACATCTTAAAACACACAGGTCTGGCATCCCGTTTTAAAACACAAGCTCTAATTAAATCCTAACGTTTACTAAACCCAGGCATTAAGCGCCCACAAACCTATAACAATAAGAAGAAATGCTTTTCTTATGTACTTGGGGGAAAAGCAGGGGCAAGGAACTAGATTCAGTCAAGAGGGCCAGATTCAGAACTGGCCCACTCTCCTTGGGCGGGTGGTGGGGCATCATATGAGATCAGACAATTCAAATTTAAGCCTGTGGCTGCAATGGAAGACCCAAGAGCACACTCTACCTCTTCCTTTGCTGCTTGCCTTCAGCACTTTTAAAATTTGGCACTTTTTTCTGTTGCCATGCCACCTGACAGCAGTTGACAGATAGGTGGGAGTGATTGGGCTAAGCCGCATTGTGCGTCAAATGGGGAAGCCTGCAGGTGTAGTTAGGCTGACATAATGAGGTCTGTAAGCTCAATTAGGCTGGATGTTCCCCTGCAGTGGGAAATTGGCAAGGAGTTTTGGTTGCTTATGTATTTCATAAAATTTAATGCACAGCTTGCTTTTCTTTTCTTTTTTTAAAACCACCTCAAACACTTTATACAAAAGATAAAACAATAAAATTCTGTGTGATGTTGTAGTCCTTTGGTTGGCAATTTTTCAAGCCAGTTGCTCAAATTGTGATATCTGAGCTGGGCTGGGCTCCCTTGGTATGTGATTCAGGTGCTGAGTTTGAAGTGTTGCTTGCTGTTTTTACATTGTAAGAGTAAGTTGAATCAGGTTTTTTTTAAAAAAAAAATTATTCATGGCCCCCAGCACATGCTGGTGCAAGCAGGCAAACTTTTGTTGTTGTTGTTGTATTTTTATTAACGATTTTCTTGATTTAAAGAAGTATGTGTAATGCCTCTCTCTTGTATTTTTTCTTTGTGGCCTGATCGTAACTTGGCGGCTTGGCGCTGTTGTGAACCAGCTCGGTAGGTATTTAAAACCGAAAGCTTTCGGATGGTCTCCCACCCTGCTATTCAGTACTGTACAAAAGCAGAAGCTACTTTTTCTTCTACATTATGGGATGGGGTTGTAGAGAGTGACTTAAGCCCGTGATCTTGCTCAGGAACGTGGGGTGTGTATGTGTGCTTGGATAAAGAGCGAGTCTGTCTCAATGAAGCACTAACGACACTTTTCTTCTCTCAAACTAATGCATTACAGTGAAGTGAGGCTACGGCTGCTTTCCATTCCAGCCTTCCCCTCGTACCCCGCAAATGGCAGCATTCGCACAGAACCCGGAAATGGGGCTCTGCGTTACTAACTCTTTACCCCTTTCCATTCCTGGGATGGGAGAATGGGGTGGAGGAACTTAAGACATTTTATTCTGTTTATTTATCTGTACGCCTTAGCGAGCAACGGTCCTGCTCTTTGCCTGCAGCAGCCTTAATTGCTGGGGGGGGGGGGGAATGCTAAGAACAAAAAAAATACAAATTATTTCCCCTCACCCCACTCTTTCCAGACTTTCCCCTTGGGTGGTTGACAAAAGGGCGGGGGGGGGACCCCGAGGCGGCATCTTCAAAGCGCCTGGCTTTGTCTTCCATTGCCTCCCAGCAGCTGCCGCCTCTGCAATACGAAGCTAACACACCTGGGAGCGGAGGTGGGGGGGGGAGAAACCAGGGTGTCGAAAACATCCCGGAAGACACGGTGCGCAGACCAAAGGAGCCGCGCCCCTTTGGCGGCGCCTCCGCAGCCCGTAAAAGCGGGAATCGTCGGCCAGGCGATTCGACCCTCCTCACGTGACTGCAGCCATGTCGCGCGGCACCGGAAGCAGAGCTCGGAGGAGGCGGGCCCTGGAAGGGAGGCGGAAGGGGTGGGCTCTGAGAGCGGCTCGGCAGGAGAGGCGGCGGGGTGAGGAGGGTCGGGCCGCTCGCGCTCTCTCCTCCTGGCTGTTCGTTCCCGTGTTTTCCGGCGGAGGAAGGTAAGGGCGAGGGAGGCTGAGGCGGGGAGCGCCGGAGAGGGGCCGGGGCTCTAGGCGGCTGCTCTGTCCCTCCCCGGCGCGCTTTGCATCGGCTCAGGGACACGCTCGCAGCCGCTGGCGGGGCAGCTCGGTCCGTAGAGAGGGAGGCTCCGAACCTCAGGCTCGCAGGTTCGAGCCCCACGTTGGGCAAAAGGGCATTGCCAGGAGATCGATGACCTTCCTATTCCACGATTCTGTGTTCAGCCTGACGAGGAAGACGGAGCGCAGCCCTGTCTCGAATTCAGTCTGAGAGCACGGGCGTAGCCAAGGGGGCACGTGCCCCCCCCCCCGTGAACAAAAATCAATACAAATCTGAGGTTCTGTCCCCCTCCCCCCACAACAAAAGCCTGCCCCCCTTCCTAACAGAAATCCCATTCCTGAGAGAGAAAGAGGCCACTTTGCTTACATTTGCTTTGAAGTTCCCTACTGGAAGCTCCTTACCCCCATTGCAAATTGGGGGGGGGGGGTCGAGGACGACGACACATGCACACCCTCCCTCTGTTTAGAAGCAGTTTTGCTTGAGTAAGTGAATTCCCATCCTGCCTTTCTCCCACAGGAGCCCAGGGTACTGAACGCACAAGCAGCTAAACAAACAAAACATCCCAAAGGTTCCATTGTACGTGCCCAGAGGCACTCTTATTTATATCTCAGTCCATATCCGTGCTGGGTTTTAGGTCAGATTTAAGTTTTGAGGAGTTATGGGGAAGAGGGAGCCCTTGGGAAAGGTTTAGAAGGAAGTATGGGCATGAGGTGCTGTCAGCCTTTTGAGGAAGGCAAAATTGGGAGAAGTAACTCTCTAGGGTTGAGGGAGAAATAGTGACGTGCAGACCATTCCTCCTCTTAATGCTTGGGTTGCATTGTGTTTGTGGTTAGTGATTTTTAAATTTTAAAAAAACCTATTGTAATTTGGGTATCGAATGAGTGATAATCTACCCATGGGCTTTCTGTGCAGTAGAAATGGGTGTGGGATATGAATAATTTTAGGCAGTTAGGTTACATTGAGGAAAGTGAGGGTAGATTACTATCTCACTTTAGGAAGTAGAATCATTTGCTTGGGTTAAACTGAAAAAAGTTTGACAGACTTGAGAAGCTGTCTGACAGATAAGACAAAGATGCTACTATATCAAATATAGCTCTAGCTCTTTAGATAAGTATTAGTCTTTTCTTCAGTGAGCGTTCATATGGAAAGGCTACTTCAAAATAGGTAGGTTGAAGAATGTGGCTGCTATGGCACTATTACAGAATGCAGTTGCTGTTGACCTGATGGCCAGAGGGGGCACATAATATTGGTAAAGTGATACGTTTTATTGTACTAGTGTCAGTGGGCAAGGTGAAAATCAAACTTTTTAGCATAGACGGCTCAGTCTCTTTTGCTTATTACGTGAGGCTTTAAGCTTTATTGAAAGAATGCAGGTGCACATGTAATAAAAGTAAAGGACTGCCAAGGACCCATAACTGATTCTGTCATGAATAAATGGTATTGGTTAGGGTAGTGTCAGCTGCAGAACAATGAAAGTAAAACCAGGATAATTAAGAATGTCATGATGTTTCTTCTTGCCTTTCTTTTCTGCACTCTAAAATTCCTTTGACTCCTGGTGGTGTTGATGATACCAGTGTTATAACTTGTTGAACAATATTCACATTAGTCCACTTTTGGAGACAAAATGATCTGTAGGTGAACCCAATTGGGGCAGGAGTTTGTTAAAAAGGTGAGCATCCTAATGGTATTGCCCAGGGACAAACTGCTCAAGGGATAGATATCCTGTAAAGTCCCTGCAGTGCTGGCCTAACATGTTTGCTTTGTGTTGTGCTGGTGAAATGAGCAGTGTGCTGCCTCCTAAGCATTTGATTTCCATTGGAAACAGCTTGAGTTGTAAGATTATGCTATGTATTTATAATACTATAAATGTGCCAATAGTTGCAGGGCTGACACTGACCCTCTCCCCCAGTACAGAAGTGGGGAGAAGACAATTTTCCACTTGTAGATAGCTGGCCAATTTTCAGTCAACTTCCTGCTGCTCATGGTTGTTAAGGTTCTTGGGTCTGATCCAGCAAAGTACTTGCAATCTTAAGGATGAGTGCATAGTTCAGATCACTTAATAGATTTGTCACACCTTAACTGATGAGTGATCCTGAGTATGTACACTTCAGTGGAACACAGCTGAATGGATAGGTCTCAGCCATAGGTGTCCTTATGTATTTTTTAGAACTCATCTGTTACTTTTGCAACTGTTCTGTAACTGTTTTGTTACCTTTTGTACATTATCTTGGGACATGCATGGAAAGAGATTAATAATAACAATACTAGCAAGACAAAGTTTCTAGTAGAGAAAGAAAAGTGTACCATGCAAGGACTGAATCCTGCTCACTTCAGCTCTAGTCAGTGTGGCTAAGTTGAGTTTCCAAATTCGGCTGCTGCAGTATACCATTTCCACACTGTGATAAACAAGTTGCCACAGGTTGCACTAAATAGCATCATGCACATAAATGAATTTCTCATTGTGACCTATCTGAAATGCTGTCTTTTAAATCTGCTTCTCATTCCTATAGCAACCTTTGCAACTGAAAGATGTATTGTATGCCTAGAATTGCTATGCAGATAAAACTGGCATGACCTGCACTGCAACTTATCAGAGTGCCTGAGTTCCCAGTATATTTCTTTAATTAGTTGTGCTTCAGAATTGCCCTTGAAACAACATTTTTTTGCAAAATTGTAAAAGGTCTTTGCAGCTATGCAAGCATAACTGAAAGAGGCCTGATGGACAGGTTTCATAATGTGTTGTGTCCTGGGCTGGTGACTGCAGAGCAAGGATGGCCAAAGTGAACTTTCACTGGATCATCTTGTGTTAACAGTGTTCACTTTGGTAATGAGATCCTTTAGCAGGCCTAAATAAATAAGACACATGGGAAGATAGGAATTGAGCTGTTAGTCATGCTAAGGTTAATCTTGCCCAACATTCCATTTCCAAAAGCTGCTGGCTAGATGTCTTTGGGAGCTCAAAACAAGGGGTGGTGGTGGTGGTGGATCTGCTGTCTTGCTCACCCCCCCCCCCGCCAATTCCATTTAGCATTCATATACTGCCTCTGTCTATAGTGGCGTCACAGCTATTGTTGCTAATAGCCGTTGATAGATCTGCCCTCCCAAGAAATCCAGAACTAAAACAATTAAAACATCTTCCAAAATGCTACCAGGCCTGCTTTGATTATTGCCCATACACTATCTTTAACCCTTTAAAAAGGAAGAGTTCAAAAACATTTAGTCGCAAAAAGCTGGCTGCATATTCGTGGCTTCAAGTTCATTGTGGTCATGGTTTGAAAAACAAGGTTCTAAAAAGACTTTTGGTTTTGACATTTACAAAGATCTGGCAGGGAATTCGCAAATATGTGAATTGACTTTATACTGTAGGCAACAGGCAACCTTTAGCGTTTTGGTAGTTGCTCAGTCCTGTTGCTTATTCCTAAAGATTTGGGGATGGCCAATGGTTGAGGGGAAGGTTGGTTCTACATATTATTTTTCTGACTAAAATGTGCTTGTAGATCTCATGATCAGGCAGCAATGAATGATAATGACAGTCACATGATTATTAGCTGGCAGTTGTATGTCACTTTTGTGGTGAGAGGGGATAGGTGGTGTAGATTATTGGTAAAACAAGTTCTGCAGCTTACAATTGTTAAAAGATAATTCTGTATTTCAAGTACAGATAAGTTGAAAAACTGTGTTGCTTAATGTTCTCTACTTTCCTGAGTGGTCATAACTGTTTAACTCTGCCCCTGGACTTTAGTTTCCCTTCGATAAGATGGAGCACTGAAGATCTATGGGGCCTTTGTGATATGCACATTTACAAATACAGTGGTACCTCGGTTTACGAACTTAATCCGTTCTGGAATTAAACCGAAACCGTTCTTAAACTGAGATGCACTTTCCCTTATGAGGCCTCTTGCCGCCAGTGCCCTTCCACCATTTGGATTCCGTTCTTAGACTGAGGTAAAGTTCGCAAACCGGGACACTACTTCAGGTTTTGCAGAGTTCGTAAACTGAATCGTTCGTAAACAGGACTGTTCTTAAACCGAGGTACCGCTGTATACAAACAGACTCCTAAACTGGCAACAAGGCTGCTAATCTTGTTTCGGGATTGCCATAATACTGAAGAGCAAGAAGTGAGCTGCACTACAGAGTTTACAGTAGTTTCATTTTGGATGGAGACTTAGGGAGTTTTTGTTATTCATGTTAGTTGACAAATATTATCGTTTTGCTATTCTTAGCTTGTTTTAATCAAGAAGTTATTTTATGATGTATTAAATATTTCCCCCTTATAATGTGTTTGACAGGTAGGGAGTTAAGTTCTAATAATTTTCTGTGGTGTGTGTTAATATTTTTGTGTCCCCAGCTACATTATGGGATGTCTTGCCTGCTCTGGAGGTTCAGCCATCCCCTCCCATTGGTCGATGATTACCTTTGTATACCTGCAGGTTTTTTGCTGCATTTCCTTAGATGCGGTTCTGTGTTGTGGACTGTTACCTTCCATGTTTGTGTTTTCTAATTGTGTTTTATTATGATCATGGTTTCACTTCATGTAAACCGCTTTGAGAAAGGTGTTGGCCTCAAAGGCATAGAAGTTTTAAGAGTAATAAAAATTCAGCAGACTGAATGCCAAGTGTGCTTCAGTTTTAGCAAAGCTCACAGCTCTTTCTGGGTGGTATTCAACTAAGTTTTACCCCAAGTAGATTCACTGGAATTAATGAACACCACTAAGTTGGGTCAATTGATTTCAGTGAGTAAAACTAAGTTGAATACCACCGCATGTCCAAATTGGGACTTTACACAAATAGTTTCCCTGCTTCTCAGACAGGCGTGTCATTCCCCCCTCGCTCCCAAGAAAGGTCAGAAGAAACTTCTAGTCATCAAACAACTGATCATAATGGATGGTTTCCCCTTCCTCTTTCCTTCTCTGCCCCCTCAAACAGTAACTATTTCAAGCACATGTTACAGTGGGCATTTTGCTTTTCTTGTCTGATGCAGTCCAGTTCTTTGTGTCTAGGTCAGAAGATGAAATTAAATGAGATAACCTTGCACCAGGGATATCTTCTAGCTACAATAAATCCTGCTTTTGTTGCAGGCTTAGGGACCAGCCAGAATGTCTCCCTGCTACTTGTTCCTCTTTCAGTCAAAAATGAGAAAGGAAAAGTTGCAACTTGTTCTTCTTGGGGAAGGAGGTAATTGGTAGACTGTTCTTATCACAGGCATCAAACTTCATTGGTCTGTCATTTTTGCAGAAGACTGGATAAACGTGGAAGTCTAGTGTGGTATTTTGAGAATCAGAAAGCAAGAGGAGGAAGCACACAGCAGAATGGAGAACAGTTTTAAACTTCCTTCTTAACAGTACTGTACTTAGCCAAGAAAACAGATTTTTCTGGGTAACTACCAGCCTAAAACCATTAAGGTTCAAAGCACTAGCCCAGTAGTCTGTTTCTTCTACATGTGAGCAGCCACAATACGGGATCAGGCACTTAGGCGTGGAAAGACTGGTGAGAACCACATGCTACAGAGTTGCTGTGGTTTTTGTGATTGCAATGATTAAATGAAGTGATGAAAGATTTGCCCCGAGGGGCTCCATGGAGCCATGTTGGCTGGATAGGAACAAGTATTTCCCTGACTTAAAAAGCTGTTGATGATGTTGTTAGTGTATTAATGCCAGCAGGGCCAGTGGTCAGGGATGACAGGAATTGTAGTCCAAAAACAACTGGAGATCTTCATTCACTTGTAAGCATGCCCATCAGCGTCAGGGAACCTTTTGCAGCCCAAGGACCACATTTCCTTCTCGGCAACCTTTCAAGGGCCACATGCCAGTGGCGGGCAAAGCCAAAAGTAAAAGCAGAGAAAAAAAATGTAAATCTTAACTCTTGAGTGGTAAGCCAGTTTCTTTGTGCTTGCACACACGGCCCTCCTCTATCCAGAGAAACAAGAAGCAGTAGGACACATTCCAGCCATGCCAAACACTCGAGGAGGGTGTGGCTTAGGAATACAGAGGGTATATGTGACACGGGGAGACTTCCAGGGGCCAGATAATAAGGCCCTAAGGGGCATGTGGTTCCCCATCCCTGATGTACATGGATTTTTTGGAGGGGTGCATGCTCTTGACTGCAGATGTTTACTGAAAGCCATGTAAGCCCGTTTTAAATCTCATAAGTGATACTTATACAACTTTGAGATTTATGCAACTCTCATAAAGTGACAGTTAAGGAATACAGCTGCTGTATCTATGGTACTCTTCAAAAGGGAGCACACACTCTCGTACATGGTATTATCCGCCCCGCTCCATCAGAACAAGATGCATAAGTTTAGGCTCCAAGTTCCCAGAGGTGTGAAGGCCCAGAGGAAAACGGGGGGGGGGGGATGGGAGTAGGGTGGGGGCATGGTTTTCCCCTTGGTCTTCACATCTCTCCTAGCTCCTCCCCACTTGTGTTAACTGTCTGGGCTGGAGGGCCAGTGTCGCAACCTCTGTGCACAGGCTTTTGCTTCCCACTCGGTTTTCTCAAAGGACGCCTACACCAATTCTTCCTCCCTTTTCCACTCGGTAAAGAGTGAACATTGCTACTGAAACTGTCAAGTTTGTGGTTGGCTGCTAACTCTCAGGTTTTTGTGGAGGGGTTTAGCTCAGGGGGCAGGGCATCTGCTCTGCATGCAGTCGGTTCCAGGTTCAGTTCCAGCATTTCTAGGTGGGGCCTGGAGAAGTTTCTTCCTGAAATCCTGGAGAACCACTGCTGGCCAATGCTAACAGTGCTTAATATTGTTGTATTGCCACCCCAATCTCTGTGTGGTGCAAGATTCCATCGTTTCCAGGCACTTAACCTAGGGTTTGTTTCCTTTCAGAAATGAGGCACAGTGAAGACTGTGTTGTCTTTATGATATATGGTTTATTTACACAGTTACTTAGTCTGAGCCTACGATGGAGGGGTCCGCAGCTTCAGCACCCCAAGAGGGTCTTTCTTCTCCCATAGCCACAGCCCTGGTTTTGAACAGAAGCCAACCATTGCTCTGCCTCTCTGGTTTTCCAGCTTGCTGCTTTGCTTCTCTGCCACAATACCCTCCCTAACCTCTCTCCTCTAAATCCTGACTTTATCTATTGAGGGAGCGGGTCACCACCCACTTACCATCTCGCACACCCAGCCCCCTTGATTAAACTGGAATGTTGGGGAATAATGTAGCCTAACATGGCGGGATAAAAACCTGATTAATAAGTAAAATTAAATTGGCTGCACTGTAGAATAAATCTTTGAAGATTGCAGCTTATATCCACTTGGGATCAGTCTTCAAAACCAACCATCTCATCATCTCTTTCACTTCTGCTGAAAATTTAACACCCTGTCTTTAGCACTTTGCACATTACATTTCCTACTGACATCTACTGAGAGATTTTTTTTTGGGGGGGGGGGGAGCAGAAACAGCATTTGCCCAGTAACACTTCAGCTACACTTAGAAAATAGTATCCTGTAACATGACAAGCTGATATTTCTTTAAGTGCTTTCATTATCTTTTTCCTTTTTTTAAGGTTCAGAGCATGGAGAATGATGAACTTCCGTCAGAGGATGGGATGGATTGGTGTGGGATTATACTTAATCGCAAGTGCGGCAGCATTTTACTATGTCTTTGAAATCAATGAGACTTACAACAGACTAGCACTGGAGCACATCCAGCAACCTCCTGAAAAACTGAGAGAAGAAACGACCTGGATGCACTCCTTAAAAACACGGCTGCTGTCCGTACCCTTTTGGCTGTGGACTATTATCTTCTTGATCCCTTATTTACAAATGTTCCTGTTCCTTTATTCCTGTACAAGAGCTGATCCCAAAACGGTGGGCTACTGTATTATTCCGATTTGCCTGGCTGTCGTTTGCAATCGTCACCAAACATTTGCGAAGGCCTCCAACCAAATTAGCAGATTGCAACTGATTGACACTTAAACCCATCTGCGTTTCCCGATGAACGCTTTTAGATAACCTGAAGGATCTTGGCTGCATCAATTGAACATACAAATGGAATGTGAAATTCTTTTTCTCCACGTTAACTACTGAATAGAGCATCAACCTATTTTTTGAATAAGTTGACTTTGAGTATGGGTGCATTCTATTTGGTGGAATAACTGAGCTTTCTTTGAGACTCGAGATGACATTCTTCATATTTGCCTTATAATGCAGAATTTCTACACTCCTGAAGTTTTTGTGGAGAAAACCTATTTGAAATCTTATTTCACTGTGCACCCCCCCTTTTATCTTCAAGCTTCCCTCAGGAGAAGGATCAGTGAAAACAGACTTTTCCTTTGTTATAATCTGTAAAGTTTGGAATGATCATAAACTCGCATTTAAGATATTGTGCTTTTTCCTTAAATAATGTTGCACTCAATAAAACAGGGCTTCGTTCACACACATGATTAAAAGAAAATGAGCCCTTTGTTCATTTATTGTTTTTTTGACTTCCAGTTCAGTGTAAGTTGTTAGGCCAGTTCTTCAGAAACCAATTTTCCATATATGGGAACAAAAATGCAACATGTGCTATATGTCAAATATAAAGGCTGTGTGTGAAAGGGGAAAGAGACAGAGAGCCGCTCTCAGTTTTGCTTTAAAATGCATGTGAACTGACAATTAGTTGCTGTTCATGTGTTAGGAAATTATGGCACTCACTGCATTTTCCTCCCAGCAGCGCTCAGCAATTAAAACATAGTAATTCAATGTTCATTCTATTATGAACATTGCTCTATCCAATAAAACAGCCATCAAACATTAAAACCAACATCCAGACCACAGTAATAAACCCAGAAACCAACACCAATTTACCAAGTAGAAAATTCTCAGTATTTGCTAATACAGAAAGTAGTTTTATAATGTAAATGTTTCAGCAGAAGCCGTTTTATCTACATTATTTGCTCAATGTGAGTATAGATATCTGCATGATCTAAGTCTCTCCCCCCCCCCTTTTAGTAAAGTACTTAAGATATACCAGTTGTCTTTCTAATTGCATGGCATCTGAGGGGAAATGCAGTTAACTGCAACTGAGATGATGTACTTTAGCATCCTCCTGTGGCCTGGTTTCTATCAAACCAGAGAAGGTTATTCATTTCATTTGGTATAAATATGAGTATGTTACTAGCCACAAATCCCAAGAGATGTTAGCCCTGCTAAGTCCAAGCACTTTATTTGCTTGACTAATTTAATGACTGCCATAAAAGTGTTCTACTCTCTCTGCATGGCATGCTCCTTGCTACAAAATTACTAGTAATGGCATAATGGGGGGGAAAGCAGTGGAAAAAAATCCTTTGCCTTTTTAAATTTCATGACTTCTCACAGATTAGTAGAAAGACATTTGCAACCTCCCTGGCTACTCGCCCATTATATATATATATATGTGCAGTTCACTAGTAAAATCTTGTTTTTGGCTGTCTAGGCAGATCAAATTCTTGTCTACAGCTGAACAGGGAAATATTGAATGGCTGTATATCTCTGTTGCATCCATTGTGGCTGCTTGGATCAATTGTGTACCTAATGTTCAGTGTAGCTAGGTAGCCATTCAAGTAAGCAAGAATGAAGGGTTTTGAATTTGTAGACCTAGTCAGGCACATTCCCCATTTCTGTCCAACTCAATATTTCCCCCACATTTTCTACAATTTTAGGGAAAAATTAGGTTAGTATATAGAGTTTATATGCAGTGCAACGCATTGCACAGTCAGAAATGTATGGCATTTTCTGGCTGGTATTTATTAGAGTGATATGTGATGCTAAGGATTTCCAAGGAAAAGTGTTTTCTAAATTGGATTTCATGTGGACCTGATTTGGATGTAACGGGAACAATGTTTTCATTTCAGCTCCTCTGAATAGTAGAGCAGTTAGAAAATTAAGCCTGCAGTCACTATAACAGTGTGCTTGTAAAAATTGTTCCATTAAATACAACTCTCATATGCAGCAGCCAGTTCATCACAAGCATAACTTTTAAAAGGTTCTTGCTCCATCTTTGTTATAGCACCTACATGCTAGTAATACCATCCATGAACATGGACTGTGTCAAATGAGTGCTGTTTTGTCAGGTGGGCCATCTGAATCTGTTTAATCTTGCTATTGGCTTACTGAACTTGGCAGTCATACTTGTTTTATGGAACATACAGTAGTCTGGTGAGAAAATCCAGGCCCCAGCATCTAATAAACTTGGTTGCTACTTCACTGAGACATAAGAAATGCCCAATAGCCCAAATGGAAGCACTCATGCCTCTTAGAAACAAGGTGTGACTGCAAGGCAACTGGAAGCTCAGCTTTAATTTAAGCAACCTTTGCATTAACGCTGACCAGTGCTACCTCTATCGTCCATTAGATTGACAGCTTTTGTGATGGATTTGAAGACTAGTATTTGAGCTATTTATATATCACTTCTTCACTGAAGTTATTTTATTTCTACACTGAATAATACTAAGCCACCCAACCTATATAATCTGAACTGTGAGAAACACTTTGGAATGGTAGGTTAATTCTCTCCCAGAACAGATTCCCCTTATTAGCCAAGTGTCCCTGGAGCCAGGCAGGAGGAAAGCAAAGTCCACCCCTTGGCCTGTTTGAGCCAACTTTTTTTCCTTGTCAACACAAAAACAAATCCCTTGCTGGAACATTCACACAAGAGTCTTATAAATTACTGTCCAGATTCTTTTGAACTGCACCAAATCATTACTTTCTTGGTTACAAGCCAGTGCCTCGTTAGACAACCGGTCTACTAATTGGTTGCTACAACTCAATAGAGCCTTTATGCTACCGAGGAGCATAAACAATTGACATGCTTTTATACATAATTTGTCTGTTTATATGTATGTAAAGACCCAATGCCCATGGGTGCCAGGGTGGTGATCCATGTGTTTTGAGGGGGAAGGGTTTTTTCTTAACTGATAGGTACTTTCTTAACCTGTGGAGGGGCTTTTGGGAATTTGTGGGAAGGAGGAATGCTCAAGCATGCTGTGTCCATCTTAGATATTTTTCTTGGTACTGGGGAAGACTTCCTGTTACTAGATAGCAACAAAATCATGGTATTTGTGTGGAATCAATATTGTGTGTTCTCCACAATGAGGACCAGCATGACACAGTTGACTTCCCACAGCAAGCGTGAATTTGGCCAGGATGTGGGGAGTAGCATGTCCCCATGGCAGCCGTTTTGAGAGTGGCACCCGCAGCACTTGCATACTGGCCCAAAATGATTGGCACCCCAATTTAAGGTTATGTCCAAACCCTGCACTGTGATTGATTTTAATTATGGTTTATTGAAACAAGATTTTATAAGCCAGGTTGAAGTTGGCTTCTTTCGGTAAACCATAGCTTTGCCTAGGTTCAGACATAATGTTAAACTGTTGTATAGAAACAGAAGCAAAAGCATTTAATCTCATCTTCCAGAGAGGAAGGTGACTGGCATGAAGCATGTGTGTGTAATACTCAACAGTAGCTAGCTTTGCATCTGAGTGACAGCAGTTTTAATGCATGTCATGGAAAGTAAACACTTGGACAGCATATAAACGAACACAGTTCATGATATATTCTACTTTGTTGTATTGTGAATGCTTGATGCACACGCCCAGGCACATTTTCTTTGTCTCCAACTGTTTATTTACATGGGAAACATCTTTAAATTTCTTTGATTTAGTCATAGATTACAAGTGTAGTCTTTGATACGTTTGTTTGAATTACTTTTGAGTTATTGTTCTGCCTCAGGCTCTTTTAAAGGGATACTTAATTTAATTTTTTTTTTAAATCTACCACAGAAAGAACTTAAAGTATTATTGAAATGTAAAATTCTCATGGTCTTTCATTCTTAGGTAATGCCATAGACAAATGTCACATTAGAAGTTGTGCTTAAGACAGGAGGCTCTCAAAACTCTCTACTCCCAGGGCTCAATTAAAAGGTGACAATTACTGAGGCCCATCAGTGACTAATAATAATAATAATAATAATTTATACCCCGCCCATATGGCTAGGCTTCCTCAGCCACTCTGGGCAGCTCCCAACAAACACGATAAAACATCAAACATTAAAAACTTTCGTAAACAAAATGCCAAAATGGAGGTGCAGGGACAGAACCAGTCATATAAGCCTGTTGACTATTACACATGTACCATCTTGCTTGTCTTTTCAGCCTCCACTGAATACTTTATTCTTTCAGAAAGCCTTCAGAGATCGATCTTAGTTGGCATCACTTTTGCCGTCACTGGAATTGTTAAGAAGTTTTAATTTTTTTAATCACTCCAATGAGAGGATTAGGATATACATAACCACATGCAGGCAGTTTAGCACAATCAGCTGGCAATTGTGGACACCATTTTCTATTGGTATCTAATCCATCTTGGGAAATTGCTAGATTCTTTGCTACAGCAGTTTCCTACTGGAAATGAATTCTATAGTTCAACTTTTCTCAAGCTAAGCGCAGCTACTGGAAATACTGTGATTCAGCTTCCCCATTTCAGGAAGAATTTGCTCTAAGTGACTTAAAATAGAAGCTCTTTTCTATTTCCCCCCTTCCCACCCCATATATCACAAAGTATTTTTTACTCATAATTTCTTCTCCCGTTCTTTCATGTTCATACCTTATTTCCTCTTCCTGCTTCCATTCCTCCTGCCTGCTCCTTTTACATTCACTTCTTTCTCTTTTAACAATCTTTCCCCTCTATTACTTCCTTACTTTCTACTCCCAGTTTATTTATGAAGTTAGTACTGAAAATAAACAACTCTAATTTATTTCACTACTGGCCCTTTCCCCTCAAAGAAGGGAGATAATTCTTTCTTATATACATGGTCTTTTCCTTGGTTGCTTCAGTATTTCACATAATACTCCACAAATAAGCTTCCCTTTTGATTTGTGGTAACAGTAAATAATAAAAAGGACAGTGCATTTCTAGTTTAAAAAGTAGCCCAGAAGTTTCCTCAGGAGGAAAGTGTCTAAAAAACAAAACTCAAATTCCATAGGAAAAAACCTGCAGTTTTCATCAGGGCTGTTTTAACAAAACATCCCAGAAATTTTCCCAGAGGGAAAATGTGTATGTGATTAAACTCAAATTCAGTAGAAAAATGTTTGTAGTTTTCATCAGGACTGTGTCTTTATCCGTTTTAATGGTGGTCCATCAGCACATGCTTTGGCAATGACATTTTCTTCATCATCATCATCATCATTCTGTTCATCATCATCATCATCATCATCACCTAAAAGAAAAAGATTTCATTGGTGTTGCTTGAACTGGGTATAAGAAGTCAAGAGATACTAGCAGTTAAGTGTACTTTTGCAAGAGGCATGTTCAAGAGTTAGGAATGTATATGCAAAGTGTTCGTACACAATGGATGGGAAACTTGTGTGGCCCATGAGACATTGGACTACAACTCTGATCAACCCCACTGATAAGACAGTTTTCGGAGACTATGGTAACTGTAATCCAAAGCTTTAGGGTTTAGGGCTTTAGGTCCTCAGCAGATCATAGAAGAGGTATATTAGCATAGACCTGGTCTGCACAAGCAGAATTACATGTTAAGAATAAAGTGGTATAGACTCTATTCACAAATGGTATTGAAGTTAAAGCTCAGGGTAAACCCAGCGAAATCAATGTACATTAGTTAATTATGCCTATTCTACATTTTTATTTTTTTGATTTCACAAAATCATAGAATTGTAGAGTTGGAAGGGACCCTGAGGGTCATCTCGCCCTGCAACGCAGGAATATGCAGCTGCCCCATTACAGGGCCTGAACCTGCAACCTTGGCGTTATCAGCACCACGCTCCAACCAACCGAGTGACCCATTGCCCTTTCACTGATTTTATTTCTATGCCTCTTTCCCACAACGAGTTGTGCCCAAACACTCAAAGCAGAGGACAAATATACAAATACAAACATGGAGACATGTCAGTAAATTCAAAATAGCCAAAATAAGAACCGAAAGGCTTTGTTGTGGCATCTGAGGAGGCTCCACCTGCTGCTGAGTTCCAAGTACCCAAAGGGGCACTTGGTTGCTAGGAAGCAGGACGAGGCCTCTTTCCTCTCCTCTCGGGCGAGGCGGGAACTCGTGGCCGAGACCGGGGCCTCCTCACCTCCAGGCCCGGCTCGGTCGCCGGCGCCGCTCTCCTGCTGCACCAGGGGGCCAAGCAGCGCGGAGACCTGTTCCCGCAGCTGAGCTAGGCCGCTGAGCAGGCCCCGCAACTCTCCCGGCGGCTCGCAGCGGACCCTCAGCGGCCGCTTCAGCCCGTCGCGGCCCGTCAATTCCGCCCGCAACTCCATCGCTCCGCTTCCCCTCTGCCTTTCCCCCGCCCTGGAAACAGGCAGCCAATCCCTAACCGAGGAGGCGGCTTTTCCAACCGCCACTCTGGCCCCGCCTACCCGGCGCACGCGCCTCACTCAACTGCTTACGAGCCGTTTCATTGTCTTCTCCTCCCGCCTTCGTCTCCTCCCCCTTTTGTGATTGGCTTCTGGAGCTCACGTGGGCCTCGTTGGCGTCGCGTGAACCTCCCTCCCACCCCCCACGCCCTACCTCTCCTTCCTGCTCCTCCCCACCGAGCGCCTTTTATCTCGTAGCGTCTGGGTGGCGGCGGCGCAGGACAGCGGACCCCTCGCTTTCCGCTTCCGGCGTGCGCCGGGCGCTCTCTGGTGGCGGTTTGGCGTTTTCCCGCCTTTTCCTCCCCCTCCTCCCCTTCACCGACCAGGGAGGGAAAGGGAGCTGCGTGCGTTAGTTGAGGATGGAGAAAGAGGCGGCGGCGTCTGGCGCCGGCCTACCTGGCGACGAGGGCGAAGAAGGCGAGAGGAGCGCGGAGGAGCCCGTGGTGTCGCTAGCCGAGGTGCTGGCCGAGAGCGAGGAGCTCGAGAAGGAGGCGCGCGCCGTGCTGGGCGGGAGCGACCACGAGCGCTGCAGCTACTCTCAGGTGAGCCCCGCGGGGGCGAGGAGAGAGGGGCGGGGCCCCGCCAGGTGGGACTTCCCTTTGCAGCCCCTGAGGGGCTTGGGGGGGGGAGGAGGGGCGGTTGAGGGGGTTGGGGGGCCAGGGGAAGCGGGGGCAGAAGGAAAGAGGAATGCCTGAGCTCGGGTGGGCGCTCCTGTTTATTTCGTTAGTCATTATTTGAAGTAACTCCGCTCCTTCATCATCATCATCTTATTATTATTATCATTATTTGAAGTAACTCCGCTCCTTCATCATCATCATCTTATTATTATTATTATTATTTATTTATTTATTTTATTGTTTATACTCCGCCCATCTGGCTGGGTTTCCCCAGCCACTCTGCTCAGCCTACTAAAGATTCATGGACTTTCCGCTCAAATGAATCCCAAAGTGGCTGACAAACAAACAAGAGCCTCGCATATGCATCGTAAACCCTATAATGCAGTTTAAAAAAATCATCTGTAGAAACGCACCCGCAGTGGTCAACAAGATGGCAACGCGGCGGCCGAGCTCCATTCAACAGCGGCCGAACGTCTTGGTGTTTTTCTCTTTAGCTGACCTCGTGCTTTTGTTAGTTTCCCTTGTACTTTTTAAAACCCTGTTTGGAAAGGTGGATGGGATAGGACTGTGTTAACAGATGTGCATGGATTATAAAGCCAAAGAGCATAATGCGTATATGGAAAAGGTAGCTAGGCTTTTACACCCGAAAAAAGGTCTTGTGGAGCAATAGTTTTCTTTTGCAGGGCAACCAGTCACGGGGATCTTTTCTCCATACTTTGGTTTGTTCTTCTGGTCCCATTGTAATCAGACTTTAGTGTGGTTAAACGAAATGAAGGGCATGGAATGGTCATTGGAATCTTAATAATGTCTTCTAAAAGATTACAGTACAGTGTACTTAATATTGTAGTTACGAATGCCCCCTTTGCCTACTCTCTTTTTTTCATGATTTTGACGTAACTCCATTCTCACTGCTCCAGGAGTGTATTCTGGCCAGTGATGATCATTCTGAAGTTTGTTGATCATCTGGCTGCATCTCTTGTTTTTCCTCATATTGGCATACTCCTGGACAAAAGTTAGGCGTCACATATCTTGGTAGTATCTTGCAGTAACCTCAAGCCGTCTTGCGATAGCTGAAGCAAGGAGGAGGGTGTGTGGGTGTCTTGGTATGTTTGAAAATAAACTGGGATAGCTTTAGACTAAGGTTCATACACCTAAATACACTGGACAGCGATCCCCATCTGTGCATGATACTCTTTATATACCTTGTTCATTAGGGAAGAAAACAGCTGAAACATCAAAATACGCTGCTTATACATTGCCTGTGAAACAAGGAAGAATTGTGTAAAACAGCAGTGAATGATGGTTGCCTCCTACTGTTGCTTAGGCAAGGGCAATTTTGTCCCTTTCCGCTTATTTTGTCTGACCCCCCCCCCCATCAGTAGCTTGTTATCTAGATAATGAAAATATGGGATTATTTGGAAGCTTATTTATACTGCAGTGCACTTATACAACACCATGTAACACCCTGGTACTTTTGTTCCCTTTTCAGAAACAAACCTGGCATTGAGTATACAGCATTTTTTGGCTGCCTGTTATTTTAGCTGCCTAAGTGAAATTTCTAATGTGGACACATCTTGTTGGCTGAATCTGGAATAATCAGTCCTAAGTTGTAGGACACAGCTACTTGAGAACATGGGAGCCATTATAGAATCTCCTTTGAAAATGAAAGCTGGATTTGGTTTCTGTACGCAGAATTCAGTTTTGCTCAGCTTCAAATTCCCAGACTGGCATTCCCTAACATCTCCATTTTTATGCTGCTGTCTCTTTTCCAGGGAGCTGTAAAGAGGCAAGCCTTGTATGCCTGCAGTACGTGCACGCCGCCAGGAGAAGAACCAGCAGGGATCTGTTTAGCATGCAGTTATGAATGTCATGGCACCCACAAGTTATTTGAGCTGTATACAAAAAGGTAACATTGACTGATTGATTGAATTTATATCCCACTCCCTGAAGGAGCCCAGGGTGACAAACAGATCTACAGTTTTAAAAACCAGAACATTATAAATCAGTTTAATTTTTAAAAAAAACAGTTACAGTAAAACCTTCTAAAATCAGTTATTCCACCCAGTGATCTCAGGGTTGCCAGCAATAGTAAAGTAGTATACCTAAAATCAATTTATTTCCTCTACTGTACAACATTAATGCAGCTAAACTAAATGCAGGCTGCATTTTAATGTTTTAATTGTTTTAATGTATTTTAATATTTTTTTAAAGTTGTATTTCAATCAACTTGTTTTTATCATTGGTTGTTAGCTGCCCTGAGCCCGGTCTTGGCTGGGGAGGGCGGGGTATAAATAAAATTTATTATTATTAAACTAGAATTGCCATTTTGTTGCCACTGTAACTCTTTTATACAAGCAGTGGTGGGGGCTGGGCTGGGGCGCGTCCTGGGGGCGGGGCATGCCACCTGTGGGGGCCCAGCACGGCCGGGGGGGCAGCTGCGATGGGACCCCACCGGGATCGTGCTGCCAGAGGCGGTGTTCTCCCCCGCACTCCTCTTCCTCTGCCAGTGTATACAACAACTCTTTGAAACTCAGGATTGTAACTGCGAGGAAAATGTTACTGAGGTTTAGCAGACATAGAAAAATATTGGATATGTTAGGTTTAAAAGAAAAACCTTTGGCTGCTGTTTATGAGCCTCCAATGAGACACAACCAAAATAAGTAGTGCTACAGACTCACCAAAATGACATGATCTTGTTCATGATAGTATAATAATCATCAAATTTGTAACTCAGATGTCTGCTTTGATAAAAACCTTTTTGGGTGTGGTTGAATGATCCTGGTCAGAAGTAGGGATTTTTCATCCATTTATGAATACAGTTAACTTTCCTGAGAAAGTTAACTTTCCCCTCCCCACCTTCTCACTATATAGAAGGATCTGGCAACTTCTGTTTCAGTGTATCTGAAGAAGTGTGCATGCACACGAAAGCTCATACCAAGAACTAACTTAGTTGGTCTTTAAGGTGCTACTGGAAGGAATTTTTTTTGTTTTGACTATGGCAGACCAACATGGCTACCTATCTGTAACTTTCCTGAGATGTAACTGATGTTGCTAAAACTAAAAAAAGCCCTGTCGGAACTCTTTTTTCCCCTCTTAGAAACTTCCGCTGTGATTGTGGAAACAGCAAATTCAAAAATTTGCAATGCAAACTACTTCCAGTAAGTATAATTCTGTTTCATTTTTGGAGTGTGATTGTAGCTAAACTCTTGTTTCTTTAGTGTGAGAACTTTTACTTGTAATTTCTTTTCTCCTCTCTCTCACAAACATGCATTTCAAAAGTGAGATTGAAATGAAATTTGCAAAGTTCTTCATAGCTGTTGGCCCAGGCTAGCTTTATTTAGTGTCCAGTGGATTGACTCTGCACAGAAATGCAGATTTCATTTGCTGGCTTATAAGAAGAAGAGTAGAAGAGTTTGGATTTGATAATTTGCTAGCACCACCTCTCTAGCTTTGTTTGCTCTCTCCCTCCTCCCTTCTAAATGACGATAAGCCCTCACACAAACTAGCAAACTCTTTCATCTTCACAGGTATCTTTCCACTTAAAGGTCAAGGGGTAAAGGGACCACTGACAATTAAGTCCAGTTGCTCATCTCGCTTTACAGGCCAGCGACTGCTTCCACAGTTTTTCTGGGTCATGTGGCCAGCATGACTAAGCAGCTTCTGGCAAAACCAGAGCAGCGCACGGAAACACCATTTACCTTCCTGCAGGAGCGGTACACTGCGTGCTTTCAAACTGATAGGTTGGCAGGAGCTGGGACTGAACAATGGGAGCTCACCCCGTCGCTGGGACTCGAACCTCTGACATTTCCATCGGCAAGCCCAGGTGGCACAGTGGTTTAACCCACAGCGCTTAGGGCTCAGCTAATTTTGCAGAGCCTGCTGGCTAGACAATGAAGGTCCAGCAATCAAAGATCCAGCTGAAAAGTAAACAAATAACTGGAAAGCACATCTTGCTTTCCTCAAACTCCCCCCCCCCCCCACTGATGGAAGTTTTCATTATTATTTTTTGGTGGTGTTTATATTGTTGGTTCCCCCTTAAATAGCTTTCCTCCATATCAAAAAGGAAGGGTTTTTTTATTTAAAGGAAACTATCTTTTTGCTTGCTTGCCCTCCCTTTCTCTGATAAAAAGAGAGAGATTGGTGGGATGAGGGCTTTTGAAGAGGCCCTTCTGTGTGGGGGGTGGGGTGGGGGGTGGGGATGGAGGGAAGAAGATTTAGCTGGCTGCCTTTTGGTGAAATGGGAGAATGATGGGGAGGGTGTTTTTCAGTAACCAGTGCAAGCTCATGTGTGTCTACTCACAAGCGAGCCCTACTGAATTCAATGAGGCTTACTCCCAGGAAAGTAGAAGTAAGTTCAGTTGAACTTTGTGGGGCTTATGCATGCATAGATTCCACTTAGACCTCTGAGTGGGGAAGCAGATACAATCTGAGTAGTAAATCACTTGAATTAGTTGAAAATTATATCGAAGTTTATTTAATATTTTTATTAAAACTACTACTTCTTTACATTTTAAGGCCCTCCACCGCAGCAGGGAGTCTCGTCAAGGCCCTTGGTTGCTGTGGGGAAGCTTGGCGCACCCTCCGCTGCTGCAGGGAGGTATGGCGGGACCATTTGCCAGCAAGGTCCTCCACCGTCGCCAATATATGTTGGGATATATCGAGATACTGTGATATTTAGCTGATGATATATAAATATTGCTCAGCCCTAGAGTGTACACTGTTGTCTGTAAACATGATATTAATGTGCTTTTTATTAACCTGCTGGACTCAAGTACTTGGAGAAATATGAGTGTGCTTTTTAATGTGGGCCACAGCTTGCAGTCCAGAGATGGCATCTGAGTCAGATGGGCACATTGAGTCTCCATTAACTTCAATTGAGAGAACTCTTTTCTTTTTCTTTTATTGTTTGACTCTGCCTTCAAGGAAAAAAAGAGTTCATCCTCTTTCTCTTCTGATTACTTCAAGTTCTTTCCCTTCCAAAACCTCAAAGGTTTATAGAGTATATAAATTTTTCAGGCTTGAAGTGAGATTCAATAAGGGACATGTGATATGCATTTAATATGACTGGACATAATAGCAAAGTTTAGCTTTCTGGGATGGCTAAAAGTAAGATACATACCATGATTTAATGGTTTTTCTAGAGTATTTGTTTTCCTCTTGTTTTTTGTTTAAGACATATGTCCTAACTTATTTCTAGGAGAAGGCAATGGTGAATCCAGCAAATAAATATAACGATAACTTCTTTGGATTATATTGTGTTTGTAAAAGACCTTACCCAGATCCTGATGATGAGGTAAGATGCTGACGTCTTGTACATGCAAATATTTTTATATGTGTGCAGTTCTAGTAAATTTTAGTAACTTTACTATGTTTTGTTATCCATTTTAAAATAGGCAAAAAGAGATGTTTGACAGAGGTAGTTGGTGGAAAACAAAGCTCTGCAATGTGTACATTGCTACTGATCATGTGCCATGATGCAAGAAATTGCACAAACTGGCAACATCAGGGTATTTTTTATGCAGGCTATTTCATCGTGTTCTCTAGGCTTATCCAGTGCCAAATTGACTTTTCATAATATTGGAACTTGGAGCCATCCATTATAGCTAAATGTTGGAAGATTGAAAACAGACAAAATAAGTATTACTCACACGGTGTTTAGTTAAATTATGGTGTTCACTACAGTGGTACCTCGGGTTAAGAACTTAATTCGTTCTGGAGGTCCGTTCTTAACCTGAAACTGTTCTTAACCTGACATACCACTTTAGCTAATGGGGCCTCCTGCTGCCACCGTGCGATTTCTGTTCTCATCCTGAAGCAAAGTTCTTAACCCGAGGTACTATTTCTGGGTTAGTGGAGCCTGTAACCTGAAGCGTCTGTAACCCGAGGTACCACTGTATTAGAAAATGTAGTGATAGTAGTGTTCCCTAAGGTAATTGGGACCCTAACAATTTAAGGCTTTAAAAGTTAAAATCATGGAAATGAATCTGCAGGCAGGGCAGATGTTTTAATATAGGTGATTGAGGAGATTGCTATCTCAAGCTTCTCAATAAGCAAAGTACAGCACCATTTTGCACTCGTTGAACCATCTTCAAAGGTAGCCTGACAAAGATAATTTTGTAATATTTTGGCTCTATTTTTAGATTCCAGATGAAATGATCCAGTGCATAGTTTGTGAAGACTGGTTTCATGGAAGGGTAAGCCCATGTAATAAAATCACTTCATTAAATGGAAAGGGTTGGAAATGTTAAAGTGATAAATTTAACCTGTCAGACCAGATTTTCTAACTTGTACAGGGCTCGCTTCCTCAGCCTCCTTAATTCAAAATAATTGCATAGATCCCTCAAGCAATACTCTGGAATAATTGAGTTTATGTTGCAAACCTATACACTTAAAACTGTTTACAGTTGGATAGTTAAATCTCCTCCTTATTGGAACAGGCAATGTTTAGATGAGGTTTAGCCATTACATGTTCTAGTAAGGATGAAAGATTGTAAAGTAAAGTTAACCCTTCATTTACACAAATGCCTGGGTCACACGGTATGCCATGGGCAGAGGTAAAATTAGGGGTGCTTTCTACATTAAATATGAAGGAATATCTGATTCTCAATTTCTAATTAGATTGCTGAATTTCTGGATTCTAAGCTAAGCTCTTCTTTCTCCCCCATCCCTCCCAGGGGGAAATTAGGAGTGGATTTTTGTGTAAAAGGACTGTGAACTCAGTTGGTATTAAAACAAACTCCTGAGCTGAACATAATATAATAATCATTTATTATTTATACCCCTGCCCATCTGGCTGGGTTTCCCCAGCCACTTTGTGCTCAGAGACACCCTGATACTTAATTTGGAGTGCTACAACTCTCCCAACAGTTTGACTTCACCCCCAGAAGCGCACTCCTCCATTATTTCCTGAGACAGATGAATGCCACCAGTTCACTCCTATGAACTATTTTGTACCCAACTTCATTTTTAATAAAACACCAACTTCTAAAGATTCCATAAGTGTTCGTACAGTGGTGCCCCGCAAGACGAATGCCTCGCAAGACGGAAAACCCGCTAGACGAAAGGGTTTTCCGTTTTGGAGGCGCTTCGCAAGACGAATTTCCCTATGGGCTTGCTTCGCAAGACGAAAATGTCTTGCGAGTCTTGCCATTTCCCCCCCGCTTCCCCCCCCTTTTTCAAAGCCGCTAATAGCCTTTTAGCAGCTTAGCCGCTAAGCCTTTAATAGCCGCTAAACCGCTAATAGCGCTAATCTGCTTAGCCGCTAATGGGGTTGCTTCGCAAGACGAAAAAACCGCTAGACGAAGAGAATCGCGGAACGGATTCTTTTCGTCTTGCGAGGCACCACTGTACCTAGTTTAGAGTGTAAAGAAGAAAAAAGATGTGTTCCAGTGCTTGAGGATCACTGGTTTCCCATTTTGTTGTTGAAGAATAATTTGTTAATATGTGTTTCCCGTGTGTTCTCATTTCCACCTCCAGCATCTTGGTGCAATCCCTCCAGATAGTGGGGATTTTCACGAAATGGTGTGTCAGGCTTGCATGGATCGTTGCCCTTTCCTGTGGGCATATGCCTCACAGATAGCAGGTGAGGAGAATAAGGGCAGCTGTTGTGCTAATATTTTTAACCTGGAGCAGCAGCTTAGCCTCACTAATGCAAGTTTTTGATTTTACCCATCTTAGTTTCATTAAAATTACCACAACTTTGACTTGTTTAGGTTGCAGCAGTCTTAATTTTGGCTGAGTGAATTGTGCTCTTGCGCTTTGAGATTTCTTAATGTTAGGTATAGTGTATCACCTGACCTTTTGTGGTGGGTAATAAAAATTAATAATTTTATTATTTATACCCTGCCCATCTGACTGGGTTTCCCTAGCCACTCTGGGCAGCTTACATAGTATATAAAACATAATAAAGCATGAAACATTAAAAACTTCCCGATACAGGGCTGCCTTCAGAAATCTTCTAAAAGTTGTATAGTTCTTTATCTCCTTGACATCTGAAGGGAGGGTATTCCACAGGGAGGGCACTACTACCGAGACAGAAATAACGTTTCAGGTTTTTGAGAATGAAATAACATTTTGTAGCGCAGGCATGCCAATATTAGTTGTGGGTGTCTGTCTTTTGCAGTTCACACTGTGACCAAAGTTACTCCTGCAGCTGAAGATCAAGTTGTGCTGAACGTTGAAGAAACTGAAGAAATAAAAAAAGAAAATGGTATAGATAATCAAATAAAGACCGAAGAAGAAAAAGCAGCACACAATAATGAGCCATCCACCAGCTCTGCCTCTGAGTGTTCTGAGGTAAGCTTTGCATTTATTCTTTTGTGGTTTATGGTCAAAATCTTTCTTTCGTTTGTGCTCCGAGCAAGAGAATAATTGTATTTATTTATTTTGTCTAGCTGGTCATTACAAAAGATAAAATATATAAAATAGAATAAAAACGGAATAAAATGCTTCACACATTGACTTTCTGTTGGGGACAGGTCCTCCTACAACTCTGAAAAAGTGGCCTGTTTTCCCTTACAAAGGCAAGAAAAGTTTGTGTCAAAACTACGTGAGCATGTAACTCTTTGTGAAGCATGTAAATTCATGTAATTCAGCTAATTACCTGGCAGACAGTTTTGTGTGTATGAGCACCCTAGTGTCCAAGCCATATGGGAACTTGCTGATACCAGTAGCTACATGTGCAGCTGTGGAATGTAACAGGAACCCCAGACTCAAAATAATTATATGTTATATCTAGTGTTCATAGACCACTGAAATTGATGGAAGTAACTAACATGGATCTGTTAATTTTAATGGGTCTTCTCTGAGTAGAACTTAGTTGGATACCTTCACAAGTGGGACTGAAATGAACAGAAAGATTCATGTCAAATGTGCCTGTGGAGTCAGAAAGCAAGTATTATTTCCGGTGTTACAGTGTTTGTGCATTTTTTGACTGAGAAAACAACTGTGAGCTCCTCTTTTTGTGAGATTTATCCAGATGAGGGTTTTTCCAATACAATGTCTAGGAAGAACGTGAAGGCTAATGTATTTTGGGAACCTCAGGAGGAATAAATGGAGTTAGGCTTGGTGAGGTATTTGCTATTTGTTTTCCTGGTTCCCCAGACCTCAATTCAAGTCTGAGCCTCATGTGCATATTCCATTTTTTAGTTATGGCATTACTATCGTCTTACTGCTACCAGATCGCAGTTTTGTAATAAGTTTGCAGAAAGGTAAGAAGTGTACAGGCTAGAATGAACAACACCTATGGATATGGAAAAGAAACTGACCTTTCATTTTGCAGCAGACAGTTAAGAAAGAAGAATCCACCTGCAGATTCCAAGAACTTAAAGCCAAGCAGTACGTACAGAAGAACAGGGCCACCTTTTGGCCACACAACTGGCGAAGCAAATTGTGCACCTGCAAAGAATGTATGGTATGTATTTTTGAAAATCTCCAATTTTCATGTTTGCTTTAGAACTATCTAGAATGCAATTCACCTATGAACTTGCAAGTGGCTGAATAAAAATGGAAGGAGTGGGAAAGCGTAAACCTGCAAGACTTAACCTGTTTTTGTCTGAAAAAATATAATGAATTGTATCGGGCAGGTTACAAGAAAGAGTGATGCTTGCTTGTAATTTGTCTATTCATTTGATTCACAATTGGAGTCTTTTCTAGTCATCAAATTTCAAAGCTCTATGCATACATGGGGAAAGAGGTAGTAGCTGAGAAATGTCCCATTTTTGCTTTTCCTCTTCTACCGCTGTTCTTGCCCTTTAATTCTTAATCCTGTGTGGATATGTTTGCTGGCCTTGTATCCCATTACCTAGGTTTCCTTGCCTGGCTCCATTTGTCACTTCCACCTTTTGTTGGCTTGCGTTGAAATTTGCAGGCTCCAGCTGCACATTGTTACCTCTTCCTTTGAGGTACTTGGAAATATTTAAGGTGGTAGTCAGATAAGTTTGAGCATAACTAATTTAGGTTCATGAATTTCAGTGGGTCTAGTCTGAGTAAAACTTAGTAACTTTTCCCCCCCCAAGAAGGGAAGTATATATTACTGGTTGATTGCATTTGTACACCAGAGGCTCCCAGAGTGGCTTGCATAAACGGGTCAGAAAGGAGAGAGTAAAACAAATGGAGCTGGACTGTCATAGCAGAGGTGATAGAGTGAGCCCTGCTTCCTATGTATCCCATTCATAGAATGGCTGCCCTGAGGTGCCAGTTGAGGGAGAAGAGGCCAAGGTGATCAGTTCATTTCTGTATTTAAAATAAACTCTTGTTTTTTAGAAAATGTATTGTGACCTGGAAGTCCCATTTCTAACAGAGGAATGTGATACAGTCTTAGCCTATGAGAATAAAGGGACAAGTGACCAGGAAGCAGACAGAAGAGATCCTCTAATGGACACACTTAGCAGCATGAATAGAGTCCAGCAGGTGGAGCTAATCAGTGGTAAGTGATTGAGATTTTATACTGGTGGGAGGGCACCAGGTTGGGGAATGCTTAGGCAGAATGTTGTGCAGAATGCAGCAGCTTGGTTTCAGTTGCTGGTCATAGAATCATAGTGTTGAAGGGAGCCCCAGGGTCATCTAATACAACCTCATTCAATACTGGAATCTCAGCTGAAGCATCTATGACAGATGGCCATCCAACCTCTGCTTAAAAACCTCCAAGGAAGGAGAGTCCACTACTTTTTGAGGTAGTCTGTTCCACTGCTGAACAGCTCTTAACGTCAGAACGTTCTTCCTGATGTTGAGTTGGAATCTTCTTTATTTTAACTTGAATCCATGTTTCAAATCCTACCCTCTGGAGCAGGAGAAAGGAAACTTGCTCCATCATAAGGCTTGGTATTCCAGACCCTTGATCATCTTGCTTGCCCTTCTCTGCACGTGTTCCATCTTGTCAATATCCTCCTTAAATTGTGGTGCACAGAACTGAACACAGCACTCTGTGTAGTCTGGCCAATGCTCAATAGAGTGGTACTGTTACTTCCCTTGAATGGAAAATCCATGCTAAACTAAGTTGATATGTTGAGCAAAAAAGCAGAGCAGAGGAGCGGGGAGGTAGACGAGCAGTATGAGTCTTGGACCATATTTGGTTGCAATTAGTCAGCTAAATGGGAGAAAAACAATTCATTAAGTCAATTCACAACTACAGTAACACAGTATTTTTTTAAAATCCAGAATACAATGACTTGAAAACAGAACTGACAGACTATTTGAGAAGATTTGCGAATGACGGAACAGTAAGTATATAACTCCATAGCGATTCTCTTTTGTTGATTTACAGATTAATCATACTCAGTTGTAACAGGATTGGAAGGTAATAAGGCTTTTAGGCTTAGGTCCTCAGTTTCTCAGGTCACTCATAAAGCTCACTGGCGACCTTGGGCCATATCTTCCTCATAGAATTGTTTTAAGGGTGTTAATGGAGGTAAGAGGAATTTGTGTATTAGCTATCATGAGCCCTTAGGAGGAATTAAGCCATTTTTCAGAACAGACTCAATAATTCATTTTAAAGTGTAATGTCTCAAAATGACCTTTAGTAGTTTGACTTTCAAAACCTTGTTTAGCATCCCAAATAAAATGCCTTGATTTCTGCCCTATTAGCGACCACCATGCTTTTCATCCAGGCCTTAACTTACATTTAAAATGTGTCAGTTCCATTATTTTCTTCCACCAACTTTTATTTGCCATCAGGTTGTTAAGAGAGAAGACATTCAGCAGTTTTTTGAAGAATTTCAGTCTCGGAAGAGGAGGAGAACAGACCGGATGCAGTACTACTGTAGCTAGACTGGCCTGGAAATCGAAGGACAAGTTTTTTGCTACCCCTTTTCATTCTTCCCTCCCTTCTGATTTAATTCGACTACCTGTTCATCTTGGCTTTTGTCCTATAAGGCAATGCTTGCTGCTTTACAGCTTAAACATGTGCTCTAATTTCATGGCAGCTGTGCTGAAAATTAACAAGATCATGGTTTCATAAAAATGCCAATTAATTTGTGTTGAAGGAATTGGGGATGGGGTTAGTGTCCAAAGGTATATACTTAGAAAAAGATTAACAAGCCTTCTAAACAGCTGTAGGTGATGAATCATTCTTCAATTGGTTAAAAGAAAAACCTAAATCACTGACTGAAGTTTACAGAACAATGTTTTTAATCAGGGTACCCCTTTTTCATGCAGATCTGTTTTTAAATAAGAATTCATACCTGTTCAATTTAAGTACACCCTCTTATTAATTTTTAGTACAAATCATGTTCTGTAGACATTTTGCTTGTTTAAGAGAGTGAATACAGGATTAGAATGTGGTTTAATGAACCTCTCATTGAATGAAGCATAAATTCTAGCTAAACTTTGAAATGAACAGACTGACACATACAAATTCTAGATAATATTTCCTTGATAACTCCTACTGTATAGCAGCTTTTTACAATGAAATTACTGTAAATGTTAATTTCCTGCCCCCACAGAATGTAAATACATTGGTTGCTGCAGGATGCTACTAGGTTATCATTGTACTTTTTAGACTGCAAGGAATCTCTGGTTTGGAAGCTTATATAATGTAATTGTTCTAGTTTGTATATGTTTCAGAGGGGTAGCCTACAAAGGTATTTACCCACCTGTAAAATAATGAACTTGTGATCTTTTTGTAATAATTTTAGATAATAAAACCAAGGCAAGAATATTGTAAATAATGTTAAAACCAATGTTCAGAAGCAGTTTTCTTATTAGTGCTCAACTTAATGATCTAATTATTCAAGCAAATCTTAAATGTGTGTATTCAGAACCCTTAAAGCGATGTCTTCTTCAGCCACCATTTGGTTTTTTTAATCTCAATAAAGCAGTTGGTTGTAATTAGTGATGTTGCTAAATTTTGGAATGATTGTGCCTGTTCAAAAACTTTTGCAAATGTGGTTTACTCAGAGCTGCTTCATTTTCATTCCAGCAGCGCAAAGAGGATAGTTCCTACTCAGTCTGGTTTGAAACAAGATAATGGTAGGCTTGCTCTAGAGATTATGGGCTCCTAGAGACATAATGCAAGATTTGCTTATGGCAGAGCAAGCAGGTGTTTGATAGCCACGCTTCTAGTCTCATCAATGTTAGTATGCTATTACTGTATCAGCTAGTTTAATGCCAACGTCACTTGTCTTTGCATGTGACTTGTGGCTTCCCTCACTTGGCTCTGCCAACCCCCCCCCCCCCAAAGTATCTGCTGCAGGAAGCATGGCAGCTGCGGAGAAAAGGATTAGCCCTTCCCCCCTTCCAAATATGTAGGCAACAACCTTCCATGGATACCTGTGAAGATTCCCTTGCCCAAGCACGCTGTTGCAATATGTCTTATGCTCAAAGAAGGGAGGCAACAGTGGGCTGGGGTAATATGCCCATACTAGAGCAGTTTGCTTGGGGTGACTAGGCTGCATTGTGAGAGAATTTAAAGGAATGTTAAGTAGGAGAATGGGGTACATGCTAGTGATAGTGGAATGGCTGTGGCCTTGCTTAGATGCAGCCTTGCCTTTCCAGCCACTCTGGAAAGCTCCCAACAGAATATTAATAATAACTAGGGTGCCAGTGTGTTGTTTTGCATATTCCCTCAGCCAAAACTCAGGACTACATGGGTAACTTGCACTGTGGTTGATTTTAATCTTGAAGCTGTTACACTACCTATCTATGATGTGCTAAATGAAATAACTTCTGTTCAGCAAAAGGTCATTGGATGCACATCCACATTGCTGTAAACAAGGGAAGTAGTGCAATACATGAGTCAGATCCGTCTAGTTTGACACAGATTGTAGTTTTGCATTTTGAAAAGCACCGTAGGAGGTAGTGAGAAAATTGATATACTAAGTATTTAATACACAATACTCGCAGGGTCTGGGTTGGTTCATGTGGGGAAGAGGTGGTCTTCAGCCACATCAGGCTTTGCAGGTCAAAACCAGCCTTTTGGAAACTGATACACAATCAGTGTAGTTGTGCTAGAATTGATGTTATATGGACTGGCTGTCCTACCCAGGTCAACAATCTGGCCGCTGAATTCTGCATCACCTGCAGATATTGAACCTTCAAAGGCCACCCCATGTATAGCACATGTACAACTAGGTTACCAGAGCCTAGACAACAGAAGTAAGGCTGGGCCCACCAGATGGAACTGACAGAAGGCCTTTCACTCTACCAAGGTTACTTGGGCCTTGAGCAACAGCAATGATTCCAGAAGTGCCCCCGAGCTACATACTTGCTGCTTCAGAGGGGGTATAACCACATCCTTCCAGTCTTGGCTGGATTAAGCTGTAGGTGGCTCTTATCCAGTCTTGTTGCTGAGGCTGAAGACAGAGCCCAACACACTTTCAGTGTAGGTTATACATGCATATCCAACAGTAATATCCATGCTAGTTCATTAGTGAGGGGAAACCGAAAAGATACAGCAGAGTAACAGCCTTATTGGAATCAAGTAAAATGTATCCAACTACGGAGCAAGCTTTGGCATAACCTGAAACCTGTGGGATAACCAGCCTCAGATAACCAACATACTTAAGTCTCATTAATGAATGAAGTGGTTAATGCAATAGAGTAAGCTGTCTTGCCAGGCTTAGGTCACTCCCACTCACCTTGGGAGTAATCAAGCCTATTGTACCTCAGTCTGCCTGAGCAGCTCACTGCAAAGAGGTCACTCCAAGCTCACACCCCATGGCTCTAACAATACTTTCTTGTGTTTCTATACCAGTCACCTAGGAACTTTCAACACTGTAACTAAGCCAAGTTTTACTGCCTGTGTTTTATGACTGATGCATAGAAAAATCACATAAACCTGACCTTTGGAAAGTTTGTAAGTAAACCATTTTTAACCTACCAAATCTGGTTTTTTCTATGCTAAGGGAAGAGGGAAGTTTTGGAACTTACAGGGCATATTTTAAAGGGCTAACAACATAGATTTACACACTTTAGTTTGCTGGGATTCTCTCACCAAAGAGTACTTGCCCCAAACTGGAACCTTGTAATCCAGGAATTCTCCTCTTATATACCAATCTTTTCCCTGCCACCAACAAAATCTGTATTGTATCTACCAGTCTAATTCTGCAAAGCACCTCCTGTACTCCATCTTTGATAAACTGTATTCCTATCCTATACAGTCTTTTCTAACTTTCCTGCCTACCCCTTTGTTTTTTTTTTATACCTAACCTGAAGAAGAGTTCCAAAGCTACTTTGCAACATTTTAGTTCCTAATAAAAGTTATTGCCTTGTAGCCTTGAGATTTTACTGACAAGTTGGTACTTCTTTCAAGACAGGAAATTAATATAATCGGAAGGAGTAGGCTTGGCAGCTGTGCACAGTAATGTGTTTTCGTCTCAGGCAGGAGGAAAAAATGTTACTATACGTTAGCATGCTGCATGCAGAAGTTGTCTTTTATCGTGACTGAATCAAATAAATTTTACACAGGATTTTTCTAGACAAGCCATTTATTTGAAATGCCAACTATATGTAGGATAAAGTCAGTGTTAACATGCTTCTCAGCAACAGTAGAAAAATAGAACCAGTGAAAACCTTTTTACAACTGTAATGGTACTCAAAAGAGAAATGTATTGTTTTACAATGCATCACACAAGACTAGAATTCAATTCTAGAGGTACCTAAATAAAAATACTATATTTTCTTTAAAAACCAATATGTACAATTGAAGCGTAAACAAGTTTTACAAAGTACTGGTTATGCAGGTTGTAGAAAAAACACTTGCATAGGACATGAAGTTGTTGTAAGAAAATTTCTGAGCCTTTAGTATTGAAGGCACTTGACTTTATACCAGTAACAGCACAAAAACAACGCAACATCATGGACACTTAACACCTTCCAGAAATACAAACATGTACGGAAATAGCATCCCCTCCCCCTCCAGCTTCCTCTAGCATTCCACACACAGCCCCTCCACCATTTAAAAGCACAGACATTGGGAGAAGCTAGAATAATTGTTCCATCCATAGCCCATTTCAAAATAAGTTACATAAGAGATGAAAATATGGTTTGGAATAACAAGCAAGAGCCAGTCTCTTCATTTTCTCTCTTTTTAAAGGAGAAAAAAGAGATCAAAGACAGGAATTAAAACATGAAACGTAGATGGTCACTGTACGGTAGTCTTACAGGATAACAAGGATAACTGAAGAATTAACTCTTAACAGTATACTTTCAGAAGACTTATTGTAAACACATTGGCTGGGATACAAAGTGGCATGTCTACATGGTGGTTTTTCCACTTCCTTCTCCTGGCAGGAGAACCCTTGTCACTTCCCAACCCACACAGCCCTTTGCACCTCTGGAAGTTTAAAAAAAGAGAACAACCCACGCAAGGTAGATGCATGGAAACACAATGTGTTTGTGTGCGCACATGCACACACACACACTTCTAGTTCCCAACCATGGATTAGAACACACAGTTTTTCCTAGCAGGATGGATACCAAACCAGTTTTGGACACGACTCTTCTGTTGCAGCAGAAATAGCCAAGATTATAGTTTTAAATTTCCATACTGAAGCATCTTTCATTGGTTTACCAATTGTTCAGTAAGTAATTATTTCTCTTTCAAAGCCACAGCTGTATGGTTACTGAATACTTGGAATTTCCTAAAATGTATTCAAAAGTGCTTCATGCAAACAAAAGATTATTTATTTAAGCTGCTAAAACTGTATTGTGCATTGAAGATGCCAAACACACAGCATAGTTGTCAATTACTGAAACACTGAATAGCTGGGATTTGCTCATGAGTCCTGATTTTTGGGAGGACAAAGGGACCAAGCGGTTGAGGTTCTAAGTAAATCATCTGCCCAGCAGATTGTAAAACTAATTTCAATTATGGCACAATACATGTTTGATCAATTTGTTGCCGGGCCAAGTTAACACCCAGACAAAACCGTTGCATTGCACTGTTCCTTCTTGGAACAGGGGGGTCATTTCAAATTTTGGGAGAGTGCTGGTGGCTCGAGTCACAAAGTGCCTCCTAAGGTGGGGGTCATGGCAGAACACAAAATTAGACAAGCACCCTGACAACCTACCACAGTCAGCTATGCCCTGATCATGGAGATCACACTACTAATCACACGTGCACTGGTGCTGTTGCTGTCTAATAACAGGGAGCATTTGTCAGTGTCAAGAAAAATATACAAGGTGGTCACGTCACGTTCACTTTCATTTCACAGAAATCACTTAGAAGGTACCAGCACATTTTGCCCCATAACTAGAGACTTGCCTCTTTAAAAAAAAGAAAGCTTGGAGTCTGGGGAACCTGCCCAGGGGCACAAACGAAAGCCTTTGTGGGCAACACGGTGCCCAATGTCGCCAGGTTGGCGACTCCTGCTCTATCGAATCATGGATATTAAAGTTTGGCTTTAGTTGGCCAGTTGCTCATAAATATAGATATCAAAATATAGATATCAAAATACGCCTTTGCCTAAGGAAGTGCAAGAGGAGTTGAATGCCACTGGATGAATAAATGAGCTACCCAGAGGTCCTGCTAAAACTGCACCAAACTGATCAAACCCAATCTGACCACTGCTGGGAAACGGATCTAGTTTAATAAGCCAAAGAATCCGAGAAGAGTTTTGTTGACACATTAGAAACAGCAAGTTCTTAATTAAAGCCATAGAGGTAAAGAAGCCAGTTTCTTGCATTCTCAAAAATTTCTCTGGGAACATTTGCACCCCCCTTTCTGACTTAATACAAGTTGTTTTACATTGTATAAATAACTCCGTTATCTTAAGGTATGCTACAAAATTATGTCTCTTACCAGGATTTGCTTTCATCTAGAATGCCGTCCCATGGTCTGAAATGGCAACTACCTGACTTCAAAAGCGATACGTTTTGTTCGCTGGGAGCCAATATGCACCTAAATAGCTTCTCACAAAGCTTATTCCACAGTAAAAACCATGTGTAAACTAAACCTGGGTGGATTATTTCAGCCAACTCTATAGCCACTACTGAGATCAAGAATTTACCCCTCGGGTAACTCACAGACAGAGCTAGGCACACATTACACTACTAACGTACTGAAGCAAACAGGCTCTGTTTCAGACATGGACAAAATGACCTACTTGAAATAACAGAATATGGACGTTTCTGTGTGCTCTTGTTTGGGAGAGTGGGTTTAAAGATATATTCGGTGTGCATGAGTAAGTGGATCAAAGGTAAGTCTTGTCCCAAAATTCTCTGGAAGGCAAAGCCAATCTCACAAACTTCTCCTATACCATGAAAGACAGCTAAAAAGCACTAGACAAGATGATATAGTAGATTCTCATCTTCCCTTGTCCTCAAAATTAAAAAGGCAGAGGATAGAAGACTTTATGCTTTATGCATTTGCACCATTGTAGCAAAGTTAATGTAGTGTGAAAATTCTGGACAAGATACTCTCTCACTCATACACACTATCCATCAAGGATCCAGAACTTCTGTTTGCTTTAACAGTGTTTGCCCCCGAAAAGAAATAGGACACAGCAACTGAAAGGCAGGAGCTCGTCCTCTTGTTAGAGCTGAAAACAAAAGTATGATTAAACATTGAAAAAGTGTACATTTAAAACAGTGTCAAGTATCTAAAATCAAGAGTCAGATTTAAGGTTAGAACAGCCTTTAGTTAGTATTCTGACTGAGGTCTTCTGGTGATGGAAGATCTGCATTTTAGAGCTGGCCACCCTGTCAGGCCTGTATTGGGAGATGCCACACAGCAGCACTGGGGCTTTCCCCAATACTTGCATGAGAAAAGACATGGTGGGTGCATACAACTGCTGACAGCCCAAATGGCCATCATTAGCAGCAATGGGCGTTTCTAAGCAATCGGCCCCGTCTCTTTACTTTGTGTTCATAAAAGCACAGAGTCCCCAGAGTCTTTTTAAAAAGACAAAACCAAACGCGCGCACACGGAAGAGGTTGGGATGAAGAAATTAAGTGCTAAATTGCTTACAGCTAATTTAAGCCTTAGGCGTTCCTCTTCAATTTGTGATTTCCGTCCACAAAGCAAGAGACGGGGTCCGGGAGCCCTCAGTGATATCACTAAGGTTGAAGCCCTTGGTTGCTTAATCACAGGTGGAAGAAAGAAGGTAGAAAGCACTCCTTTGGGTGCCTCTACTGGAGACAGGCAGCTTCCTCTAAGGAGATGGAGCGTTAACACCAAAGTCAGGTGTTATGCAGCATCTTCTCACTGTCCTGGGTTGGTACAAAACCTTCCCATACCTGCATATCCTTACTCAAAGGAAAAATTGATGAGAGTGTTTACAGTACTGTCACAATTTGCAGTACCAGGTGTATTCCAACAAAAGGAGTTAACTAAGTGCTTCTCAGAGGTGTTATGTCAGCCCCCAAGGCCTGCAAGAGAGAGAGAGAGAGAGAGAGAGAGAGAGAGAGAGAGAGAGAGAGAGAGAAGATTTCAAGGAACCCAAAGAGAGTTATACTCCTCACTTCCACAGAAAACCTCGGCCACAAACATCAGTGAGGGCTTGCTACATCAAGATGAAGGCCAGCTGCCATGGACTTGGTAAACAGAACAAACGTATTAGGCTGGATTCTTGCACTAGTGGTAGACCAGGAAGGCTTGAGACTGAACCAGAGCAGTTACTTAGATGTGCTGTTCTTTGGAATTCCTATAGTCATTCAAAAATAAAGACAGACATTGTCACCATTTGATAAGAAAATACATATCTCAGTGCGCAAACCCAATGCGCACAGGAAGCCAGAAGGTGAATTCTTTTTTTAAAAGCCACCCAAGAGAGCATGAACATTGTCCTTTAAATATAACAGCAAGTTTTAACATACTAGTACAAAAACTAAATAAAATTAATGTACAGGTGCAAAAGGCTACCTTTCATTTTTTGTTAAAGGTGCCGGCTATTTTTTTTTTAAAGAGGCTTAACAAAATCTGTTCCGGACACAAACTCTGGAGCAGCATTCCAAACAAACTGGTAGCATGCCATCTCTAAGGAAGCCATGTATGTACAAAAATAATAATTAAAAAAGTGATGTGGCAGCTGGCAATAAATGAACTTGCCCAACCAAAGTCAGGCCAGAGGTGGCAAAGACTGGATATTTCATGACTCTTAGGCACAGAGAAGAAGTGGAGGTGGTTTTCAGAGGGCAGATTTTTTGTACAGGAAGTCTGGTTTGCTGGGAGACCTCCTTCCTCTGCTTACTGCCTCTTCCCTTTCCAAATCCACATTTCTCTGTGCTTCGTGCTCCAAGGGGTCGAGGTCTGCCAGCCTCCGGCCGGACTGCTCTTCATGGATCTCTGAGCTGTATGCAGGTAGAGAAGGCCGGCCAGAGGTTAACCCATAGGTTAAGTCAGTTTCTATTTTTGTTCGCCCCCTTGCGTGAACTGGGCCATTTCCAGCATTCTCTTGGGCAGCCAATGCCAAGTCCAACCGCTGGGGAGGTTGTTCTAAGACATCGAGGTGTATCGGTTCATTCTTTTGTCTATGCGGATGCCCTTCTTGAGAAAGTGCATACTCCCTCCGAGAGTCTTCAAGCTTTTTTGGAGAGATGTGGTTAAGTAAGTGGGCGGCCTTTAAGCCGCTGGGTGATGCTTTATTGTGGCTGTACAAATCTGGGCCAAAATAGATACCTTGAGAAGGTGAAGGAGTGTGCCTGCTGGGGGCAGGAGTAGACGGTCTGCATGCAGCGTTGGAGAAATCGTAGAAATCTGGGTATTCCTGCGGATTCTCTCTCGAATCCAGTTTTTGTTCAACTGAATGTTTTTTCCGGGAACTGTGCATGTGCCTTGTCTGAAGGCATGAAATGTGCTGGGCTGCTCCTGGCCCAACTTCCAGAACAGGCTGGCTCAGTTCTGTGTCAGCAGTGAGCTCTGGCAGCCTCCTGTCCTTCAGAGACATTGTCGACACACCCATAGCGATATCTGGCATCAGTTCATTCAGCACAGGTTGAGTACCCTGGAAAAGAGAAGAGAACACCCATTTCTACTTGTGCTATTTATTCCCCTGTGTTACAGCTATAAGCAACATACTTTCGCCTCCCTCAGAACTATTTCAGCTTAAGAAAGTCCAAGCTTGCCACAGGCCACAGCTACATGTTAAGAGCACATGCTCTCTTAAACACACACACACACACACACACACACACACACACACACACACGTGGGTTTTTGTACTATCAGCATGAACAGATGGGTTTAAGAGCATTTCCAACTATAAGAGGAGTTTTATTTTATTTTCCGTATTTCCCCGTGTATAACACACACCCATGTATAGGACGACCCCTATTTTTTGGAACTGCACCAAACATTTGGGGGGGGGGATTTTTTTGGGGGGGGGGATTGCCCAGTTGTTGAGCTTTTTTTTGGGAGGGGTCACCACCGCCAAACACTCTACAGCCCACCTGCCACTGGAAACAAACAATCACACAACAAATCAGCGCTGCCTATCTAATGAAGGCTATATAATGAAGCTATATAATGAAGGCGCAAGGTGAACGCAGAGTCCGGGTCAGTTTATATGGAGAGAGGGGGTCCTTGAGGTGCTGTGGTCCTGAGCTACAAAATCTGTATAGTCCACTCTTGGGGCTTACAGTGGCCAACTTTAGAGCATTTTGCTATACAGATTAGCTTCCAAAACCAATTATTTTGGACATTTAAACTTCAGCGACATAGTTATCAGAGACGATTGACAACAAATCTAGAGACACTGATATCAGTTCAAGAAATCTATGTAACTGAAGCATATACAAGACTCAAAGCCAGATGAATTTAACTCCATGAAGGACTTTTGCAGCTGGGCCATCTAATAAACAAACCTGACATTAGTGGAAGAAGCAGGAGTCAATGTCATCAGAGAAACTGTTTTCATATGTGTGGGCTTGTTGTATAGAATTATTTCCACCTGATAGCAATGCATTTTGGACTGATTATTATTGGCAGGAGTTTCATACTGGATTAGCTAACTCAGATATGAAAATCAAGTTCTGTAAAAAAATTCTTCAGCGCAATTTGTTAGAAATTTAGGCTGCAATCCTATACAAAATTACTTGGGATCCAATCCCACTGAACGGAATGGTGCTTGCTTCAGCATAAGAAACAGAATGTCAGCTCTTCTGATACAGAGCAAACACTCACCAGGCTGTTAATAGAGTAGACCTCTGCATGTTTCTTTTCTAAACACTATCAACTAAGTGCAAAATAAATGCATGGATATAAGCAATCCTGGTTAATCACTTCCCATTCCATTCCGTGCTTCTAATTTGACCAAAGCTATGGAGTCATCCGAGTTAAGCAATATTTAAACCTTCAGACTCCTGAAAGGGGACAATGCAGACTTTTCAGCTGCAGGGTGCACAATGCACTCAGGAGGTCTAAACATGTAACGACAGATCATTTCCTCCTCCAAATGATTTAACAACAGCTGGATTCCAAGCCGGCTACCACAAACATGCAGCCACAGTCAGCCTTGTCCAATAAAATATTTATCTTGTTACTCAGACCAAGCAAACAATATGGATTTAGCAGGAGGAAATGATCTAGACTAGAACACAGCTTTCTAAAGAATAATTACAAAGGAGACAATTCTTCAAGGAACGGACGGGAAGTGAATTTGACCTATTTCCATTATGGAAGACGAATTGTTAACTGAACAGATCCTACTTTCAGTGTCGGAAATTCACATTTTGCTCAAATGTTACCAGATTCAGCTGGCTAATGTATCAATGGCCTTTCTTTTCTAATTTGTTCCAGACCAGCCATTATTGTCGTCTTCAGTGTGTTTTATATAACAGCAACCAAAAGCCACTGCGACATATTTATAAAACAAGCCCGTTTTAAATGTTTATACTGGACACTGTATTTTCCTTGCTTACAGCTCAGGTTTGGTCTGTATAAAACAAACAACAACAACAAGCAGGCCTTAACCTTGACTCATTAAGCTATGCATTTTCTCTTAAGCCTATCCCATCTCTTTAGAACCTTCCCATGCATTATTCAGCTGAGCACAAGCTGATTTAAAAGTATGATCATGAAACAAAAATCCTCAGCTTTGGATGCCATCTATGCTGGTTTCCAAAGCTTGAAAAACCTGATACATTCCGTAGGAAAAATCGACTTCTGTTGTACCAGTTTTTTTGTCCCTTGGCATCTAAAGGGGGTTGGAAAAGAATGAAACCCTAAGAAGATGGTTTCTTTTAAAAAATAAATTATAAAAGGAGAGCAAGAACTCCTTTCACTACCATCTATGCTACTCTATCTTCCCCTTCCATTTAAACCAAGGGTGGATTCTTACTATGCAATTATTTGCTTTATTTTACGCATATGGGCACCATGCATGGCAAATGCCAGAGGAAATGCATTACGCTGTAAGGGGAGAGGGCCACAGCTCACTGGAAGAGCATGTGCTCTGTAGGCAGACGCTCCCGGGTTCAATCCTCAGCAGATCCAGGTAAGGTTGGGAGAGCCTTCCGTCTGAATCCCTGAAGAGCAGCTGCTGGTTAGTATAGACAACACTGAGCTAGCCAGGCCAATGGTCTGAATGCCCCTGTGTTTATTACAAAGATATTCCCAACTGGATGGTTTGTTGGGCCCACAAAACAAGACAGAAGCTGCAACATGGTTGCACGTGAATGCTATGGAATAACCCATGGGTAGACTCCCAGAAAACTACCTAGCTGCTCAGTGACAAAGCCGAAAGCTTTTTGTACGGGCAAATTCCAAACAGTTTCAGCAAACACAAAGTCCTGTTCGCATCACCGGGGCAATGCATCACTCTACCTTAACATCCATGCATCTGGAGTTTGTGTATGTCTGTGGCATACTTACTACTTGCTTTTCAGCAGCCATCACAGCTGCTGCGGCAGCAACTGTTTGTCTTCCCAGTCCTGTAGTGTTAGTGCAATCGGGAGGTGTGGCTTTGACACCAGACAGGTAGATGGGAGGGGGGCCTTTCGGTGCTGTTCTGGCATGGAACAGGGAATGGTTGCAGGGGTAAGAAAAGGAACGCGAGGGGTGCTGGCTCTGCGCCCTTTGCTTCCAGCCGACTTTGAACTGATTGTGGATTGGAGTAGCCGGCGGGTGGTAAGGAGGTGGGGGAGGGGGCAGCGGTGGATGGAAGGCCACAAAAGAGTCTAATTCTGTAAACATGGTTTCCGCTGTGGGTGTGCTGTTCACGCGACACCGCCCCGGCTGTCTCAAGGTCAAGAGCGGGCTTTCATCCCCAAAGTGCTCATCTGGAAAGAACTTGTGAGGATTCTGCAACAGTAAGAGAGAACACAAAAGAGGCTGAAAAATCCATAGGAACTTCTGCTGCAAGGCCTGGGCATTGCTTACACTGCATTATCTGACCCTGCCACGTGCGTGTCTCCAAAAATAAATAAATGTGCTTTTCTGGAGTCCTAGTCTTCAGCCCATATTGCAGCAGCAAAAAAAGTTAAGTTAGACATCCTAATACATGACCACTTTTGCTAATGCAGCTGAATTCCTAAGCTGCAGATCTTCCACGTCAGCAATCAGGTATGGAAATAGAGGTTTTGCACTATGTAATTATTTTGCAAGCAAAAATACACAACATGTCAGTTGCAATCATTCTGGAGCATATGGCCACAGTTTTGGAGAGTGCAAAAATATACTCAGCTGTGGTGCTCCTGTTCCGTTTTTAAACAGCACAAAACTCTTCTGTACAAATCTCTGTTTTGCAGAGCACCACTGGGTGGCTCCCTCTATGATTTCTTTTTATAAAGTATATTTTCTTAAAAATAAAAGCTCCCTCGCTTTCTTGCTTGGAACAGCAATCTTTAGATTTTAACGTTTATTTCCCCCCTCTCCAGAACCACATTTTTTTGTTTGGCAAGATCAGGAAGAATGTTGATGTGACAATGCAGGCTTTAGACTGAGATTCTCAAGTTTGTTATCCTTCTGCAGGCCTGTGGTTTAAAAGCTCTAGAAAGTAGACTTACTATGATCAGCAGCAATTTGCATGCTGGGTGTGGGGTTTATTTTTCTGGGGCTAATTCATTTGGAACATCCAGGGCAGAGCAGCACCAAGAAGTATGAGGAATAATCTCCTGGCTTCTAATTAGACATGAGGAAATTTGGTGGGTGTCTGTCATCTAACACAGTCTCCTCTTTCCTTGCCTAAAAATACAGCAGCAACGCTACCTAACATTCCCATTATCTCTTCCTCCACTCACGCCTAAACTGCTGCACACTTCATCTTAAAAGAGGCTTACATATACAGTCCCATTTTCAAATAAATCATCATCATCATGATAGCTGATCAACTTGAGGACGGCCAAGTGTCTGCTGAGGTTACTGTCCGTGTTTCATACCTGCAAGAGCTCAGCGGCAGAATCAGAAAGTCCAAATTCCCGCAGTACACGGATCTGAATCTCGTAGCTGACAGTGGCCCCTTCTCCACAGTTCAGAGCGTAAGCTCTTTGCACCTGCTCGGTATGACGGAGCTCCTGCAGCCGCTTGACCATCTCTTTCACAACAGGGAGACGAGGAACTGCAGAAACAGCAACAGACAGAAAACCCAAGCTGAAATGACTTCCTTTGCTATTCGAATGAGCAGCAACTGATTCCACGGGCCAACAAGAGAAGGCTTATAAGGAACTGAGCCGGGACTTGTTTGCGCTAAATAAAGCCACGCAGAAAAGTGGGTTAGGAGGCGCAAGTGCAGCCACGGACTTGGGATACTGAGCTCTGCAGAGGTAGGTAAGGCAGGGCAGCAGGACCCCATCTCCTCCTCCAGCCCTGTGTGAACAATGAATAACTGATACTGAAGGAAAGGCACCCCACTTTCCTCTGCCTTGCATATCCCATGTTTGCTGAATCGTTGATGTGTCTTGTGAACTACCCGTTCGCAACCTGTTTTGTATTTTCATAATAAGTGGGTGCCTGTTGTAGGCCACTTTGGGCACATCTAACTGTGGAAAGGTGGCATATAAGTAAACTAAATCAACCAGCCAACCAATCATTTGGTTGGCCACTGTGAGTACGGGATGCTTGATGTGCCTTTGGTTTAATTCAACAGGGCACTTCTTTCTTCCAATCTAGCTGCTGCGTTAGCCCAGCAAAAGCCTGGCACCTTCCCTTTGCCTGCCAACATGCCCCAAGAGCCCTCTTTGCTCCTAGTCCTCTGGCTTTGTCCTTCCATAATAATTTAGCATGCCCTTCTTTCAAGAGTTATCTCCTCTCCTTCAGCAACCTCCCAGTTAACCCCTCCAGTCAATCTTGCCTTCTGTACGTACTACTTTCAAATATTTGCTGAGAGGATGGGAATTATATTTGATGGTCACAGCTTTCATTAAGACACATTTCCCCTCTACACACACAAACACCCCTTGATAACCTATTCCTTAAAACACACCAGCAGCAGAAAAACCATTTGCTTACAATGCTGATTTCATAGAATTGCAGAACTGTAGAATTGGAAAAGACCAAAAGGATAATCTAATCCAACCACCTACAAAGCAGGAATCACAGCTCAAGAAGCCAGATGACCATCCAACTTCTGTTTAAAGCAATATTCTCTTTGCTTCTATGTCAGCGAGTTATCTTTGTGAACCCCACTTATCTTGTCCTTATCAATTGTTTTGATGCAGAGTATCTTAAAATCTCAAATTTACACTTCCTCCGGATGGAACCAGCCATCTCCAGATTGGTTTTCTTGGCACACACTTGATAGGTTGGGTTGAAGGCTGAAATCACAAGACCACTGGAGAGCCAGTAATAACTTCAGAAATTTTAATTTTTTTTAAAAAAAACAAAAACAACCCATGCAACTTCTAAGCCAACAGAAGCTCGGGGAAATTCCACTCTTCTTAGAGAACTCATCTGATTTTGACTCTCCTCAGAAGAGATCACATGAAAAGTTACTTAGACACTCTATTAAGATGTCCCAGGAAAATTCTTGACAAGCTCTTATCAATGCTTTGAGGAGCAGCATTTCTGAACCCAGCAGAGACAAAGGGAATATTTATGGTTGCGGAATTAGAAATCAAAAGTAAAGTATTTGTGTATGCATTGTTTTATTTGTTTTAATCCCATACCACCTTCACCAAAAGCAAGAACAGAACCCAACAAGACATTGCGGATTGAAATATCCACTTAAAATATATCAGAGAAGAAAGAAATTAAAATGACTATATAGCTGCCTATTTCCCAACCATGAAAAGTGAGTCTGGATTTACTGCACTGCCATCAAATATTCAAGTATAGGCTATGTCAACTGTCCAGGGGGAGGGAGATCTCTTGCTGGGGAGATGCTACTTAAATGTCTCTTTACATGCCCTTGCCATTAAAAATTGACTCTGGGAGAATACAATGAAAAGAGCAAACTTCCAGACAGTCACTGAGAGCAGTTTCCCATAGGGCACATAGCAAATGGTTACAGAGGCCATGAATGACCGTGCTGCTAATTCATGAACAGAAAAGAAGGTTCCCGGCTGAAACTGGAGACTTGAGCTATCTCTGTAATGTTTAAAAAACACATTCCAATGTTCCTTTGGAAAATAACTTTCCTCTTTCCACTAGCCTTCAAGGTGGAGATTTTTAATCCTAGTCAGTATCTAATGGAATTGTTTTTCTATGTGTAACTGTTTCAACTGGTTGTTTTTAAATAAAAAATACACACACAATGGTTGTACATAGATTTGATTGTTTTGTAAAAATTGCTTCAATATGCATTTCATTTATGAAGTGCTTCTAGGAAACAACAGCAGCAGCAACAACAAAAATAACAATAGAAAAAGACCAACCAAGCTGTCCCTAGGCCAGGTGTGGGAAAACTTTGCCCCCCAAGATGCTGCTGAACTACAACTCCCAACAGCCCCCATAAGCATGGTCAAAAAGGCCAGGGATGCTTGAATCTGCAGCTCAGCAACCTCTGGAGGACCGAAGATTCCCCACACCTGCCCTGAGCAATAACCAGCCTATACAGCTTAGCTGACAGGTCATTTACCAGTTCTTTTTAGGTCCAATGTACTGTGGGGAAAGAGACATTGATCAGAATGCAATAAATAAATGCAGCTGAAAATGGCATGAATTAAATTAAAGGAAGAAGGTCCCTCTGTGCATTTTTTTGACATCATTAGAGCTCTTGAACGGTATCTGAACTACTGACCAGAAAATGTGTCTTCCTTTCCCCCCTCTTTTTGACATAGCTCTCGTTTTAAGTGCTTTAAAGCGATTTGTAACTTTTAAGACACTTGATTTTGAGGACACACTTTATTTCAACATCAAAGCTGAAGCAAATTGACCAGGACAGCCCAGCTTCACTTCTTCACGTTAACAATCCCTGCAGCACTTTTGATCTAAAGTGTTCTTTTGTTTTCATTTCCACTAGTGTCTTCCACCCTCCTGTAATTTAGCTGGCTGTGATTAAAAGCAATTTGCAGTCCATTTCAATTATTGTGTCAGATGCCAGGATCCAACTGGTATTCATGTATCTTTTATTCTGCAAGGTCTTATTCAGAAATGGATACCCTTGAAAGCAAAAAATCTTAAATCTGTCACTGATAAAACCTTGCAGGTCATGGGGATCAGTTATTTTATCATCACATTTTCAAAATCTATTTGTGCAACATATGTGGGATTAGTTTGTTGTTGCTTTTTTAAGACTGGGCGCTTGGACAGACTAACAAGAATTCACAGATTCACACATCAAAGATTCACAAATCAGCATGTTGACACCCCTCATCGCAAAACACACCCACCCACCAGAACTGCTTTCCTGTTTTAGATGTTAAAAACAAAAGCATGTTCATCATGTCAACACTATCAACAGGGCTCTGTTGGTTTCTAAACCTACACCAGAGTCAAAATGCTCAGTTTCTTCCTTTGACAGCATGAGGACTAGGTTCTGCATAAGGTCCTGGACAGCATCTTCTCACTTGCTTGTGAAACTCTGATCTTGCGGATTCTGAGCTATTTAACAACATTTTAAATATTGATAACGATAAGCAATTTATTATGGATCAGCTTACAAACTCACCTGGGATTTCATTGGCTACAACTGAAGGAGCGCTGGATTGGTTACTGTTTATTTGCTGGTGACTTATCATATGACAGCACTGCGGAACGGCATTGTTTACCATGTAGAGAGTATCTGGCACATTGGACATTCTAACCATCCGCAAACGAACCAGGTCAGTCTGTTCCACCATCATCTCATCTAGAACCGACTGAAACAACACAGGTTGAAACAAGAGAGTTTACTTAACATTTTCTCTGATTTCCTGTCAACATAAAACAATAAATGCCATCAGTGTGACATTACATTATCTTCCTTTTCCAGATATGAAACACATAAAAATGACCTGACCATGTTCAGGAGCACATGTTCCCTTTAAAAACATCAAACATCATGTTCTTTTCAGTCACTGATCTTCATCTGTGCTCATAACTTAATCAGAATAATGACATAAACTCCAAAAGCCTCAGCCCAGCACCAGTACTGAAAACAAATTAATAATAGTAATAAAAACGTTCCACTTCTACTGCTGCAAAACTCCACACCTCATTCCCACTTGAGCAAAACCTGAAGCAGCTCTTAAGTAGAAAGATTGCTGGAGGCTGCAATGCTTGCCTTTAACACATCTGAATACTTCTCTGTGAAAAGAAGAGGGGTGCACAATCATCTAAGGGTCTTTCTCAGTAATAGTCCCCCATTTGTGGAATGCCCTCCCTAGTGAACTGCATCTGCCTCCCTCATGTATTGAGTTTCAGGTGGAATTTAAAAATATTCTAGTTTATACAGGCATTTGATGGCTGAAAGGTAATGTTCCTGGCAAACCTGAAACCACTGACTGAGAGAATATGATTGCTTTTAGCTGTTTTTATAATGTTTTTACTGATATTGTCATTGATATGTTTGCCACCCTGGGCTACTTTGGGAGGAAAGGAAGGATATAAATCACCACCACCTTCATCTACATATAAAACCACAAGTAGCATGTTCATACAGTTACTGCAGGAAAAGGGAATCCTAACTTCTTTCTCTGTGCCCAAGGAATACCCCCTTGTTGCTTCCAGCCCCCTTTTGTTCACCCATGAGTTTCCTAACATATAAACATGAGTCACAGCAAGTATGTCTTTTTGTTTAGGAGGCAAATCTGAACTTCTGGCCCGGGAGAAAAAAACTCAGGGAAACCCAAAGAGGAAATGAAAAAGAATGTAAGCCCTTTCAATGTATGTACAAGGGGGCAGCATAACAGGCATGGAAAAGAGAGCTGAAACCTTCTTCCACTGGGGATAACTGCACTAATGTATTGGTGAGTTACAGAGATGGAAGGACCTTTGTCTTCTGTTTGGCCAGATGCCCATATTCTCTGCAGGTGCAGGCAATGCACTGCCTTCCAGATGTTGGACCACAACTCCCAGAACCAATGGTCATGTTTTATGAGAGCTGTAGTCCACAACCTCTGGAAGGCACTGGAGTGCTTTTAGACACTCAGGTCTTTTTGAACACCATTATGCATCCAGAGCATAAGGACACAGGTGGTGCTGTGGTCTAAACCACAGAGCCTAGGGCTTGCCGATCAGGTCGGCGGTTCAAATCCCCGCGATGGGGTGAGCTCCCATTGCTTGGTCCCTGCTCCTGCCAACCTAGCAGTTCGAAAGCATGCCAAAGTGCAAGTAGATAAATAGGTACCACTCCGGCGGGAAGGTAAACGGCGTTTCCGTGCGCTGCTCTGGTTCGCCAGAAGCAGCTTCATCATGCTGGCCACATGACCCGGAAGCTGTATGCCGGCTCCCTCGGCCAGTAAAGCAAGATGAGCGCTGCAACCCCAGAGTCATCCGTGACTGGACCTAACGGTCAGGGGTCCCTTTACCCTTTACCTATGCATCCAGAGCACCTAGTTCAGACGCATTACAAAGCAAGGTTGTTAACTGTGTGGTGAGTTATGAGGCACACATTCTCAGAACCTACTAAGTAGTAAGTCTTATTACCTTAGCCTCCTCCACATATGGTGAAAACAGCCTTGGCCTCACATAAATGCCCGCATTCTTTTGTCGCAGCCAGGCATTTGACTTTCCACCTTCCGCTGTCGGCAACATATCCGAAGGAGGAGTGCTGATGAGACCTCTCTTCATCTTTAACAGAAAAAGGTGGCATCTTACAAAAGAGTTCAGGAATGTTTACGTTCTTTGTAGACAATAAACCATTTGCAACATATATGGGCAGGCTGGTGAATAACAACCAAGCCCGAATTGAGCTTTTTTCTACACCAAATTTGAAGGTCTGCAGTAAGAGTCATCTGCAACATCCCCAAAAAACAAACAAGACATTTATCTGTGTGATATAATGCCCCACAGTGACCTTAAAGAGACACTCACAGAATCAGTCAGGACTTCACTGTTCATCGGCAAAATATGCTCAATACGGACAAACGGTAGGAGAGGAGAAAGGATCTCTTTCAGTTCCTCAATGTCAAGATCTCGCCTCTTTACACCTCGCTTGTTCACACTGTGAGCTGTACCACTCAGCAAATTGGGCTCTGCAGGAGGGGAAATAAGCAGACAGTTCCACCTGAGCATTTTTTAAAAATCTATATCTCTTCTACAGCAAGGGATGAAAGCTAACGAGAGATTCCCATACGGTTTGATATAGCTACTTGTCTACCAGGATTTTAAAAAGCAAGGACACATATCTCACAGAAAGTCATCTATTGCAAAACTATTTTTCTATCTGACTGGGGTTGTTACTGAAGCTGCAGGTCCATTCTTTAGAGCTTCTTCGGGGCTTTACATTCGCACATCATCCCAGGATTTTTAAAAGAAACAATAGTCTTTTCCACAAAGGAAATCCTACCATGTGCTTAGGAAAAGAAAAGGAGTGCAAGTCAACAATGCATCTGTATCTGTCGTGTGCAGGGAGAGCCCTACCATAAGCCACTTGGCTCACATGGCAGACTGGGAGGGGTTGCATACTGTGTGTCCCTGATACCCTGTCCACCAATGCTGCCACTCTCTAACTTGTGATACTCAGCGTGAGGAACTGTGGACACGGTTATGTAAAGAGCACCTGTAACCTCTGCTTTGCTTCCAATTACTATTTAAAACCCCCTAAAAATGATTATAATTCTAAAGGTAATTTTAAATATCTTGCCACTGCTGCAACAAGAGAACAGTGACACAGACTCTGCTCTCTGAGCGACCACGCTCACAATGCCTTGCTTTGAGGAACTGCCTTTGATAAGAACAGTTTTATTCAAGTGGATTGCCTCATTCATCTGAGTGCAGCAGGCACCTTCTAGTGCTCTTATCTGAGCTGCTCCATCACCATCCATCAAAGTGAATGGAGGAGTTTTTATGGGCAGGGAAGCTCTATGTGAACACTGGAGTTCTTATGTCTGCAAGGAATCTGTGAGATCGGGGCAAATGAGTTTAAGGCTCAAGATGCCAGAGAGATGTCATGAATTTCGGTACCGAGGCATAATCCATCAGGAACATCTCCCGAAATGGGGAAGAGATGCTAAAATAGAGACAGGAATGGCCATAAATAACTCAGTGGTAGAGCACACGTTCTGCATGCAGAACGGTCCGGACAGGTTCACTCTCTGGCATCTCCAGTGAAAAAGATGCCAAGTAAAAGAATTAGGAAATCTCTCTCAGATTCTGGAGAACTGCTGCCAGTTAGTGTGGACAAAGCTGGTAGTACAAATCTGGCAGCTTCATATGTATTATACATCTCTACAGTGAAGGATCCAAGGTTTGTTCAGCTTTTTAACTTACAGATATCAGTTTCTCTTTTAATTATTAGTTTAGATATGGCCATTAAGAAGTACCGTACTTACCTCGGTCTGCTATTCTTTTCATCAGCTGATGTTCACCCCATTTAACAAGATACTTCAGGACATCTTGCTCACTCGCCTATCAGAGAGACATTCAACAAATGAACATTGGAGCATCAATGAATTACACCCAGCCAAATTGCTCAGTGGAAACAGCATTTATTACTCTTGCTCACAACAAGAGGGACCTCTCAGAATTCTAGATAAACTGTATAAAAATGCAGCAAAAATATTATTCCTATAACACAGAAGAATTATACATGGGTGGTATTCAACACCAAATTGTTCAATTTAAATTTAGACTTACAATTTGCAAAATGACAATTTTTGGAAAAATAAAGCAACAGATATCTTAAAGCACATCCTTAGTGATATCCTTATGACTATAAACTTTTGCCAATAGGTACTGAAGATTATAAATAAGATTATACTCTTACGAAAAATTTCAACATCAAAACATGCTTCATGAGGTATCTGAAAGGCATAGTAAATGAGGAAGATCTGAAACCTAAGATGATCACTAACCTTAGTCACTAACCTTAGTGATCCTAAGCCAGGACCACTACAGCTAGATTACACCATGCTAACACCATGAGGAAGGGACGTGGGTGGCACTGTGGGTAAAACCTCAGCGCCTAGGGCTTGCCGATCGCATGGTCGGCGGTTCGAATCCCTGCGGCGGGGTGAGCTCCCGTCTTCGGTCCCAGCTCCTGCCCACCTAGCAGTTTGAAAGCACCCTTAAGTGCAAGTAGATAAATAGGTACCGCTTTATAGCGGGAAGGTAAACGGCGTTTCCGTGTGCTGCGCTGGTCCCGGCTCGCCACAGCAGCTTCGTCACGCTGGCCACGTGACCCGGAAGTGTCTCCGGACAGCGCTGGCCCCCAGCCTCTTAAGTGAGATGGGTGTACAACCCTAGAGTCGGACACGACTGGCCCGTACGGGCAGGGGTACCTTTACCTTTTTAACACCATGAGGCTGATTCCGCCCCCCCTAATATTCTGAATGTGCCAAAGGACAGCAGGGAGGGAAAGGGCAAGAACTGACAACAGATAATGGCTGTCTACTAAGACCAGTAAAGATTTGTGGGCCCCTAACTCTACTTTAAGACATGTGTCTGGAAATATTACTTGCAGTCTGCCTTTCTAATTAAGGATGCTCAGGTATTCTCTTCTGGCATAAGCTAGATGTATGGACCAAAACAGTTTCCCATCCCTCACAACACACCTAGAACGCAAATCACATAAGCATGTATTGAAATTGCATCATGAGTAAGTAAGTAAGTAAGTAAAGCTCATTTGAGATGAGGTAACACACACTAATGGTGTTTCCTCCATTGATTAAATTGCAGAATGGGGCCGGGGGAGGGGGGGGAGAGCGGGCACTGAGTAGTTGAAATCAAAGGGATTTTGTACAGCTCCTGCAAGAAAAGTGTTTAAATGATGAGCTAGATTTTCCCTTTTCTTCCCCAAGACATACGTTTTTAGCGTGAGAACTACTATATAATTTCCATAAACCTCTGAACAGGCAAGGCAAAAATTAAACCAAGAAGAGTTTCAGTTAAAGTAATTTGCAACTGCTTCTAGACTATTATTAGGCTTTCAAGAAATAGTTTATACTGCCAGTTTGGGTTGGGTTATGTGCCAAGAAAGCAGAATAGTTTTCTTAATCACTACCTCTGCTAGAGGCTTGTGTGTACATATGCCAGAATAAAGAAAGAGTCCATTCTGTACACACACACACACACACACACACACACACACACACACAGCTCTCCCCCCTCCCTCCCTCTGCAGTTAAGATTGAAGATCAGCATGCTTCTGTTCTGTACTACTGGTAAGTGATTAACAAAACTGGGTTCAGGACATAATTGGGTACAATTTGACACAGAGAGAAGGAGAAATGATTACCTGTAAGTAGTCAGACTGGATGGCAGTTTGCAGGTGGTCTTTGCCGAGTTCATAAAAGACATCTGAAGTCATGACCTGTGTAAATTCCTCACAGAGGAAATGCAGTGCTTGGCGATGAACCCACTTGGAGCCGTACGGCTGAGAACTCCACTTGAGAATGGCAATAAAGGTGTCTAGTGAGATGCTCTCAGCGATAATATCCTCACAGCCTACAAAGAGCAGAACACCAAATACTGTTCAGTGAGGTTCAGCTCTTCAGGAAGGAACACGAAGTGCCACTGTGTATAGAACTACGCCTGCCTTTTAAGCAAGATTACAAAAGGATTTAACTACCAACATCTACTTAGTGTTTAACACAGTTGTGAATGGGGTACAAAATTTCAGCCTAAGAATCCAATTCATAGGATGTGTCGTCCTGTAGTGTAAATTATGTGGGCAGCAGTTCCCCAGCCTCTTAGCCAGAGGTCTTTATAACTAGAGATCCTTTTATTGAACTGAAACTGAATCTGGGCTACATACATTCAGAGAATGCACAGCGAATTATGGCTTCTTCATGTACATTTCAGAACTCTATGCTGTAAGTGCCACTGATCTTTTAACAATAAATGTGTCTGCAGTTCACTTTACACTGAACTGAATTAAGCATTCAGTGTAAATTAAGTTACCTTCAGGTACTTGTGCTAAAGTGGCACATACCATGTGCAAAGAACTCAGAATTGCCTTAACTATTTTGTATAAAAGCTTAAAGCTTTGGTACTTTCTGCAATGAACTCAAGTACCTATGTTGTCACAAAGTGCTTTAAATGCTATTTTTGTCCAAACTTCAGTTAAACTTCTTAGAATTATGCCTAATCTAATTATTTGTTGTCAGTCCTGCAGTATCCTAATGGTAAACTTAAGCATTTGAAAGCTTTTATTAAACACATATTTCAGCCACAAATAGTTTGTCAGACAATTGTTATTTGGAATTCACAGCTAAAGAAACATGATTACTAAACATTCATTATGCATATATTTTAGATAACATGGAATACTATTCAGAAGACCACATCATTTTCTTCAGTTGCAGGCTTGAAAAGTGCCAATAATTTTGCAAATCAAAGAAGCCCAATCCCTTAAGTATTTTAAAGGACTCAATTGTGAGAAAAGCAGGGAGATCATGAATACCATACAGGAGATTGTTCAAAAGACACACAGAATATATTTATGAGAACAAGGCAGTATACTGTTTTATTTAATCCATTTGGGCTGGCGTATAATGAATTAAGAGGAATAGAAAGGCAGCACATTTTTAGCAAAATCACACACAGATTTTGCATAGAGAATGGTGTGCTCCAATAGAATGCAAATATTTTACACACATTAGTCAGAGTTTGAAAAAAAGAGTCAACATAAATGCTTACCCTCTAAAATTATTTATTAGCATATCAGTATCTATGTTAATCACACATGGCATATCAAATGCCTACAAGCCACCTCATTTTCAAAATCTTTCCAACAGATCATCAGAAGTCTAGCCAGCAAATTTATATTACAGTAGCCAAAGTCACAATGCTGCTTGTAAACACAAGGACTGCAGTAGGTTGTTAATTTTCTTCTTTCAAGAACCAATACAGTGGTACCTCAGGTTAAGTACTTAATTCGTTCTGGGGGTCCATTCTTAACCTGAAACTGTTCTTAACCTGAAGCACCACTTTAGCTAATGGGGCCTCCTGCTGCTGCGCCACGCTGCCGGAGCCCGATTTCTGTTCTTATCCTGAAGCAAAGTTCTTAACCCGAGGTAATATTTCTGGGTTAGCAGAGTCTGTAACCTAAAGCGTATGTAACCTGAAGCGTATGCAACCCGAGGTACCACTGTATAGCATAGTCAAACCTTGGTTGTCGAACATAATCCATTCCGGAAGCCTGTTCGACTTTCGAAACGTTCGACAACTGAGGAGCAAAGTCAATGGAGAAAAAAGAAAAAGAACTCCCTGGAAGCCATTTGGCTTCCAAAAATCGTTTGAAAACCGGAGCAGTTACTTCTGGGTTTTCGGCATTCAGGAGCCGAAACGCATGATAACAGAGGTGTTCGGGAGCCAAGGTTTGACTGCATACACCTTCAATGACTATGCCTCTACCAATGTACCTCTTATAGGTATCAATGAAGACAGTGGGATGCTTACAAACATGCTGGGCTTCAAAGTCAAATTCGAGTCCCATCCATCCGTCACAGAGATTATATTCTAGACAAGTTAAGCCACTGCACAACACAGAAATATGATAAGAGAATAGCAGGGTTTCAACGGTAAAGAATCACATGACAGCTTGTCAAACTGTAGAAATGTTGATCTCACAGTCGGATCATTTCAGCATTAAGCTTGCTGACAACTCAAGGTTTCACCTGTTCAGTGGCGTAGCATTTGGGGGGGGGCACAGGGAGCGGTTGCCCCAGGCACAAAATTGTTAGGGGTGCAAAATTTCAACACCCAGCGCTGCCTCAATACAGCTGCACACTTCCATCATCGCACTCCACTGAAAACGGTTTCTCCATGCGAACTAGGAAGTGACCTCTCCAGACAATGGAATGACTCTTCTTATCTCTACAGCTGCAATCTCCTGACACAAATGCCATTAGGCAGTTCAATGTACACACATACTCCATCCATTTCCCACCTCACACTCTCCGCACGGCCCTGGCAACCCACGCTACACTACTACACCTGCTACTTGCTTTTTCCAGACTACATCCAACCTATCCAACTTCTGTGTACAAACTGCCAGAATGAGCATACCTCATGATGAATAGAGAATGATTTCTAATCCTCATAGATGGGCTGGAGCCTAAAAGAATATCCTGGGTCCACTAGACCAGTAGCCTTTAACCTTTTCAGTCCTGGGACCTATCTTTAACATAAACATGCCTTATGGGATTTGTTTCTTACACCTTAGATCAGGCTATGACCCACCAGTGGAAGAACAATGGACTAGAGCAGAGTGACATTAGAATTTGCTAATTTCAGTTGACAAGGGCATGTCTACTAGTTGTGAAGCTCAATAGATCAGCATTAGTTCTATAAATAAGAAATTTCTTCAGCTTTAAATTCTCATGATTATTATTTTTTTGGCGGGGGAGAATCTGACAATAGCAGCATCTAATTTATTAACCCTCAACTAATTAAAGTACTTCCCTCTTGCTAACTATAGAACAGGCACATCCAACTTCCAAGAGACAGCAATCTACTCCCACTATAAGTAAACAAGCAGTGATCTACCCATTGGATTGCCCAGAATGGTTGAGCTTTGTGGGGGGAGGCTTCATCAAAGTTGTTGACCTTTCCTTTTTTGGAGGAGGAATTACCAAAGTTGTTAAGCTTTTTTGGGGGTGGGGTGGAGGATCAGGATTCCACAGTCAACCATGACCACAGATCACAATCATCTGGTTGGACATCCCTGCTATAGAAGAAAGCTCAGCTCAAGGGAGCAAACTCATAAGGGGTCCACATCCTTTCAGCCCCCCAATAAAATATTTGAGGGTGCCAGCCCCCACCAAGTTTATGGGCATTGCCATTGCCCCTCCTCTGTGAGAAAGCCAGCACTCGTTCGCACACTCCCCAGCTCCCTCCCTCCCCACCGCCATTCTGCTGCCAGGCTTGGGGATGGGAAGTGACACTAATGAAGGCAAATGGACTGTCTGCAGGGACAAATGATCAGGGTGGGGCTTACCTGCCCAGCACTCAATATTTTATTCAAGTTGCTATCTCTGGCTCGTCTCCCATTTTCTCTGAAAAAGAGGCTCTTCAACTTTATTCTAAAATACTCATTTTTTAAAAGAATCCTAACCATGATGCATAAGGCCCAAGAAACCACTATGAGCCAGTGTGGTGTAGTGGTTAAGAGCGGTAGTCTCCTAATCTGGGGAACCGGGTTCGCGTCTCCGCTCCTCCACATGCAGCTGCTGGGTGACCTTGGGCTAGTCACACTTCCTTGAAGTCTCTCAGCCTCACTCACCTCACAGAGTGTTTGTTGTGGGGGAGGAAGGGAAAGGAGAATGTTAGCCGCTTTGAGACTCCTTAAAGGGAGTGAAAGGCGGGATATCAAATCCAAACTCCTCCTCCTCTTCTTCTTCTTCTTCTTCTTCTTCTTCTTCTTCTTCTATGACAAACTACACAACCCGCTCCTCCACTGTAACAGTCCTTTTGGCTTCAGGGGGGAAATATCAGAAAAGCTCTACTGGCAAGTGCAATACAAGACCAGCAGGGCCCAGGAGGAGATTTGTGCTAGTATGTTTGAGGAACAGATTAATGTTTATAAACAAGGCAAATGAATTTTCATCAAAGGCACGATGCTGCATCTAATCTTGCATAAGGATTCTCTTTCTGCTTAATTCCACTGCAACTGTGTACAAGCTGGTTGTGAAACTGTCGTGTTTGCAGGCAAATAACTCTCAAGGTCTTGAAGGAGACAGATGAAAAACATATATTTTTGGTCACAAGGAAAGGAACAAACAGCTGGTCAAAAAGAGAAATCTTGCAACTGTTCTAAATATGTTTGTTTTGAAGTGATTAAAATGGTGTGGCAATTTCTCCTGTGCTAAAAAGCTGCTGAAGAAAAAGCCTCAAGAAAAAGCCTTTGCCCACAATCAATTGCTAACAGGGAAAAATCTGTACTAATGAAAAGCTACTAACCAGCTAATATGTCTGATATGTTTTTAGTAACCAAGAATGTGTGGCAAGGCTCACGTTGACAGTTGACTTCCAAAAAGGAAGATGCATGATAGATGAACCCCAATTCAGCATCCTGAGAACCTCAGCTTTGTTTTTTCTTAAGCATCAATTTCTAGATCTTATGGCTGTGATGGCAGGCTTGAATGCACTCACCCAATATGTGATGACTTATCAGGAGGTGGTGCGGAGAACTAGGTACAGCCTTAAAAGTATCAGTGTCCATCAGAGCCCCTTCCCTCTCTCCATAGCCAGGAGACCAAATTGACTAGAGTATGCAAAATGAGCACAGGGAGGGAAGCCATTTATTTCACTTTCGTAATTTATACTGGCACATAATTTTAATATTTTTAGCATATGCTTTGTACATCCTTGACAAACATTTGTTGCTAAAAGAAACTCAGCTTTTGAGGCTTTTGTTTTGCTAACAGAAGCCACTGTTATCCAATCATGAACTTAATGAACTCTGCTGGGAACAAATGTGCAATCTACAACCCTCTGAAAACAAAAGCAAAGGTGCCAGTTTTAAATAATCAAGCAGGAAAGCACCCTTCATTTATGTATAATATCAAGATATATTACATGACGGCAAATTCAAAACAGAGTAGACTTGTTTAGAACTCCAGTTACTGCAGACTTCAGCAACTGGCTTCTTTAACATGCTATGCCTTCTAGCTATGCATGCAGTAATGACAGTGGTGAGGAAGAAAAGTTTATGTAGGTTTTTTAAAAAAAGGTTAGCCCTTCACATGTAGCGCTGAAGCATCTTGGTCATCTGCAAGATCCAGAAGTTGCTTTGATCCTATTAGAATTCAGTAGAACACCCTTCCCACAGATGAGTTTTGCGAATGCGATAATTCAAAATGGAATGCAACATACAAGAGACTGAGCTAGTTTACACATCACACGAAGCCAAAGCTCTTTAGCCACTAACAGCTCATGGTTAGCGAGGAGAGAACTTAACCACAAGCCCGGGGTTGGACAAAAAGACCTGGGGAGAAGCAAAGTGGCTGTGAGTTCCTTTCCAAGAACTTGCAAGTTCTCATATTCAAGTCGATAAACAATGGTTTATGGGCCCAAAGTTATTGTGTCTAAATTAGGCCTTAGCTTGAGAACTGTACTGCTGCACCTTGTATGAATAGGAGCCCTTTCTAAGAAAGGCATTCAGATTTTTAGTTCCTGCACAGCTTCCACGTGTATCACTCTTCTGGAATCACTGCAACAACACCCTTGTGGAGGAAAGGGTGTGACAGAGCAAGCCCTTAAGTTTCCAACATCACAAAGATCACCACCCTCTGCATGAGCTAAATAGGGGGTGGGGAGAAGACCCAGGTAACTACCAACTGGTGCGCTTGATGTTTATACTGGGAAAGGTATCAGATAATTCAACAGTCTGTCTGTGACACTTAGAAAAGGATGCTGCGTCTACTAAGAAATTCAGCATGGATTTCTCAAAAACAAGTTATGCCAGATTAATCTCATTTCTTTTTTTGATGGAGTTTCAAGCTTGGTGGATCAGGGAAATGCTGTGGACATGATTTATCTTGATTTTAGTCAGGTTTCTGACAGTCTTCCATGATATTCTAATGGAGAAGTAGGTAAAATGTGGGCTGGAACAAGGTAACCATTATGTGGAGTTGTAACTGGTTGAACCCAAAGTGTGCTCACTAATGGTTCCTCAACATCCTGGAAAAAAGGGACAATTGAGGTGCCAAAGGGTCCTGTCCTAAGCTCACTGTTGTTCAACATATTTTATAAATGACATGGAGGAAGGAATTAAAGGAGTGCTGCAGATAACAGATTGGAGAACTTGGACTACTGCAATGCGCTCTATGTGGGGCTACCTTTGAAAGTGACCCGGAAACTACAACTAATCCAGAATGCGGCAGCTAGACTGGTGACTGGGAGCGGCCGCCGAGACCATAAAACACTGGTCTTGAAAGAACTACACTGGCTCCCAGTACGTTTCCGAGCACAATTCAAAGTGTTGGTGCTGACCTTTAAAGCCCTAAACGGCCTTGGTCCAGTATACCTGAAGGAGAGTCTCCACCTCCATTGTTCTGCCCGGACACTGAGGTCCAGCGGCGAGGGCCTTCTGGCGGCTCCCTTGCTGCAAGAAACCAAGTTACAGGGAACCAGGCAGAGGGCCTTCTCGGTAGTGGCGCCCGCCCTGTGGAACGCCCTCCCACCAGATGTCAAAGAGAAAAATAACTACCAAACCCTTAGAAGACATCTGAAGGCAGCCCTGTTTAGGGAAGCTTTTAATGTTTAATATGTTATTGTATGTTAGTGTTTTACTGGAAGCTGCCCAGAGTGGCTGGGGAAACCCAGCCAGATGAGCGGGGTATAAAAAATAAATTATTATTATTATTATTATTATTATTATTATTATTATTATTAGATAGGAGAAAAGGATCTAGGGGTCTTAGTAGACCACAAGTTTAACGTGAGTCAACAGTGTGATGCAGCAGCAGCAGCAGTAGCAAAAGAAACCCTAATACTATTCTAGGCTGCATCTACAGAAGTACAGTGTCCTGGTCAAGGGAAGTAATAGCACCACTCTATTCTGCCTTGGTCAGACCACACCTGGAGTACCGTGTCAAGTTCTGGGCACCCCAGTTTAGAAAGGAAATTGACAAGTTGGAATGTATGCAGAGGAGGGTGACCAAGATGATAAAGGGTCTGGAAACCAAGCTTTATGAGGAACTGTTGAGGGGGTTGTGTATGCTTAGCCTTGATAAGAGGAGGCTGAGAGAAGAGATGATACCAATCTTTAAATATCTCAAGGGCTGTCATATGGACGGAGGAAGCTTGTTTTCTCCTGCTCTGGAAAGCTGGACCTGAACCAATGGCTTCCAGTTACAAGACAGGAGATTGCAACTAAACACCAGGAAGAACCTTCTGATAGTTAGAGCTGTTGGACAGTGGAATGAACTCCCTTGGAAAGTGGTGGACTCTCCTTCCTTGGAAGTTTTAAAGCAGAGGTTGGAAGGCCATCTGTCATGGATGCTTTAGCTGAGAATCCTGCATTGCAGGGGGTTGGACTAGATGACCCTCAGGGTCCCTTCTAACTCTACAAGTCTATGATTCTATGGAAATGTTAAGAGTGGGCAGAAAAGAAGGCAGCAGAGTTAGCAAACAGGGACACAGTCTGTCAATGATCATTAGTATTTGTTTGAAGCCCTGCATTCCTAGAACACAAACAGGCTGCTGCAGGGGGAAAAAATAGGTCATTGCTTTCAAATTGCTTCCCTGCTGGAGTTCAATTTCTTTGAAATGTCAATTATAACTTGACTGTGTAACAGGCCAATCTTCCATTCTCACTGCATTAGTGTATTTACTGTATACCATATTTATTTCTGCATCTCAAAAGATAAGCAAACGATTAAAGTCAGCAACTGGCTTGAGACTAAGTGAATAAAGGAATAAACAGAAAAACAACTGCCTTGTGATATGTGTCCTTTGACTATTTCAGTATTCATGCTCCAGTGATCTACAACTCTGGCATATATCCATTGTTCTGAAGCCAGCACCATGATTCAGTCTATAAGCTTTTCTGCTCTGGGATATCTAACGTTTGGATGTTTCAATCACGGTGAAATCCAGTGAGTTTTTGGGCACAGGATAATACATGCATGCAAATGAACATTTGAAATTGTTAATGCCTCAGAGGAAACAGATACAGCAGGAAAATCATGAAGAATGATTAATGCAAACAACATCGGAATACCAATTTTGAATTCATTTTAATGTTTGGAATACTAAAAAGAAACTCACTGCTTAGAAGTGGTGCAATGCAAATACTTCAAAAATTTATACAGACCATGTTACAAATATTTCCTCTCTGTGTCATCCAAGATGAGGCATAAGCTACTTACAGAAGCAGGGACTGTCAAAGAAACACTTTGCATGCGGTGGGAGGCTGGGATTTGGCACCTGAAGCTAACAAAGCAGAAGCCCACTCTGGAATATAATGATCTCAGGAGAGTTCTTTAGGATTTCTGCTAAGAAAGAAGGGGGCCAAACCATGGAGACAATCACTGCTGTACGTGTTTTTGACACATAGCCCATTTTACACGACAAGTTTGAATCACGGGCAGAGTTTCTTGCTGTGTTCCTCTGTGTTCAGCAATGCAGCACATACAGGCCTCTGCCAAAAACAAGCGCAGACAAAACCTCACGGACAGTCAAAAGAAATTCCATTAACGTGGCACAATGCAAAATATATTCCAGCTTGGGCAAAGCTACAGCCATGACCACTAAGTTCTGTGTGCTCTGTACACACACAAAACACACTTAAGCTTCTCAAATGGATACAATCATTTTAGGCTGAAATCCTAAACATATTCATTGGGAAACCACTGGAAATTAATATACTCTGTGTAAATAGTCTTATGAGTAGAGTGTTAATCAAAATGGACTTTAAGGCATTTATATGGTGCTTTAGATCATTAAGCAAACAGTCTGTGAGCACCTAGAAAGGAATGCTGTGATCACCAATAGTCAGCATGGATTTCTGAAAAATAAGTCATGTCAGACTAACCTGATCTCGTTTTTTGACAGAATTACAAGCCTGGTAGATGAAGGGAACGCAGTGAATGTAGCCTACCTTGATTTCAGCAAGGCATTTGACAAGTTTCCCCATGATATTCTTGTAAAGAAGCTGGTAAAATGCGGTCTTGACTATGCTACCACTCAGTGGATTTGTAACTGGCTGACTGACCGAACCCAAAGGGTGCTCATCAATGGTTCCTCTTCATCCTGGAGAAGAGTGACTAGTGGGGTGCCACAGGGTTCTGTCTTGGGCCCGGTCTTATTCAACATCTTTATCAATGACTTGGATGATGGACTCAAGGGCATCCTGATCAAATTTGCAGATGACACCAAACTGGGAGGGGTGGCTAACACCCCAGAGGACAGGATCACACTTCAAAACAACCTTGATAGATTAGAGAACTGGGCCAAAACAAACAAGATGAACTTTAACAGGGAGAAATGTAAAGTATTGCACTTGGGCAAAAAAAATGAGAGGCACAAATACAAGATGGGGGACACCTGGCTTGAGAGCAGTACATGTGAAAAGGATCTAGGAGTCTTGGTTGACCACAAACTTGACATGAGCCAACAGTGTGACGCGGCAGCTAAAAAAGCCAATGCAATTCTGGGCTGCATCAATAGGAGTATAGCATCTAGATCAAGGGAAGTAATAGTGCCACTGTATTCTGCTCTGGTCAGACCTCACCTGGATTACTGTGTCCAGTTCTGGGCACCACAGTTCAAGAAGGACACTGACAAACTGGAACGTGTCCAGAGGAGGGCAACCAAAATGGTCAAAGGCCTGGAAACGATGCCTTATGAGGAACGGCTAAGGGAGCTGGGCATGTTTAGCCTGGAGAAGAGGAGGTTAAGGGGTGATATGATAGCCATGTTCAAATATATAAAAGGATGTCACATGGAGGAGGGAGAAAGGTTGTTTTCTGCTGCTCCAGAGAAGCGGACATGGAGCAATGGATCCAAACTACAAGAAAGAAGATTCCACCTAAACATTAGGAAGAACTTCCTGACAGTAAGAGCTGTTCGACAGTGGAATTTGCTGCCAAGGAGTGTGGTGGAGTCTCCTTCTTTGGAGGTCTTTAAGCAGAGGCTTGACAACCATATGTCAGGAGTGCTCTCATGGTGTTTCCTGCTTGGCAGGGGGTTGGACTCGATGGCCCTTGTGGTCTCTTCCAACTCTATGATTCTATGATTCTATTCTATGATTCTATGATATGCCTCTGAATACCAGTTACTAGGAATTGCAAGCGGGGAAGAGTGCTCTATGTGAGAGTCACATAGGCACCTGAGTGACCATTGTGAGAACAATTCTTTTATAGACCTGAAGTTAGGGTTGTCATATTTCAAGAGGTGAAAATCCGGACACATAAAGTTGTTGAGTTTTTTTAGGGCAATCGCCCGATAGTCCCTCCACCGCTGTTTGAGCCAGAGCCCAGGTTGCCCACACCAGATCCCGAGAATGAACCAAAGCTGCACACACAATTTTTTAAAAAAAACAAAACCAAACCAAAAATCCAGACTATTTGCTTTAAAATGCAAAATTCTCCCTGGATGAGGATGTAGGACACCCAAAAGAGGACATGTCTGGGAATTCCTGGATGTAGTACAGCTTCCCCATCAGAATCTGTAGCTGCAGAAAGACTTCACTAAAACTGAAGCTGGAATCAGATCTCTTTGGATTCAGTACAATATTCCTGCAACTCTCTTTTAAAGGAGGAGCAGTTCTTTTTCCTGGGGGGATGCATGGCTCTAAACATTTTGTGAATCTAAGTTTGGCCTCATTGAGGGGCAGTATTTCAATATGCATAGGAAAATGAGAGTACAGTGGTACCTCTGGTTACGTACTTAATTCATTCTGGAGGTCTGTTCTTAACCTGAAACTGTTCTTAACCTGAAGCACCACTTTAGCTAATGGGGCCTCCCACTGCTGCTGCGAGATTTCTATTCTCATCCTGAAGCAAAGTTCTTAACCCGAGGTATTATTTCTGGGTTAGCAAAGTCTGTAACCTGAAGCGTATGTAACCTGAAGCGTATGTAACCCGAGGTACCACTGTACCCCGAAACTTTTTTTTTTTTTAAAGAAAAAAGCACTGGGGAGGAGTATACTCTTTCAGCTCCATAAAACTGGGCCAGTGGAGGGAGAAGAGGGGACAGCCTTGCTCTGGAATGAAAGAGATTGTTCACTATGATTAACATGTTATTAAAGCCCATTTCCCCCCCATATGAAATAGCTGTAGCAGCAGGATGGAATCATGTTTTCTTGGCACTCCAAAGTACTAGTTTGAGTGCTGGGGAAATACCCCAAACAGAAACCCTGCCTTGAGAAAACTGGGTTTCTACAGTAAGTCAGCAACAAGTATACATTACTGTGCTGAAAGCAACAGTCTAACTATGCAAAATGGAACCTAACATGGCTTAATGCATATTTTCTTATTGTAGGGACCCAGACAGCAAAATAGGATGTATAGCTAGCAATCTGCGATAATATACACCCTCGTGCAAATTAATTGCAAAAGGATGTTTTCTATTTTACTCATAATCCTGTCCTCAAAACAAACACAAAAAGTCAGTTGATCATTATGGTGTCGGACGCCTGCAGCCAATAGAAGGAATGATGCACTCGCCACAATATACTGAGGTTCTACGAAAGAGAGTTATTCCAGAGCTAGAAAATAGGTATCCTGATGGTACTGGGATATTGCAGCAGGACCTACCCCCTGTCACACATCGAAAGTGGTGAAGAAATTAATAACAGAGCAGCAAATGCAGGTACTTGATTGGCCAGGGAATTCCCCAGACGTAAATCCCATTGAGAATTTGTGGCTATATGCAAAAGTCGCCTCCGTGCTGTAGACTGTACAACTATGGGGAAACTCATTCAGGAGCTGATTCAAGTGTGGTACAGGGATGTGAAAATCAACAGTGACTGTTCGAAACTAGTACAGTGGTACCTCCGGTTACAAACTTAATTCGTTCTGGAGGTCCGTTCTTAAGCCGAAACCGTTCATAACTCGAGGTGCACTTCTGCTAATGGCACCTCCCGCTGCGCGACTTCCGCTCGCATCCCGGGACAAAGTTCACAACAGGGAGCATCTACTTCTGGGTTAGCCGAGCTCGTAACCTACAGCGTGTGCAAGGAGGACGGTACGTAATACAAGGTTCTACTGTAGGTAAAGGTACCGCTGCCCATACGGGCCAGTCTTGACAGACTCTAGGGTTGTGCGCCCATCTCACTCAAGAGGCCGGGGGCCAGCGCTGTCCAGAGACACTTCCGGGTCACGTGGCCAGCGTGACATCGCTGCTCTGGCGAGCCAGAGCCGCACACGGAAACGGCGTTTACCTTCCCACTAGTAAGCGGTCCCTATTTATCTACTTGTACCCGGGAGTGCTTTCGAACTGCTAGGTTGGCAGGCGCTGGGACTGAACAACGGGAGCGCACCCCGCCGCGGGGATTCGAACTGCCGACCTTTCGATCGGCAAGCCCTAGGCGCTGAGGCTTTTACCCACAACGCCACCCGCGTCCCTACTGTAGACTCCATGCCAAACCGTGTTCAAATGCTGCTTAAAAATAGCGGAGGTCATATCTGTTACTAATGTACGTATATGTGAGTTTTGTACATGTATATGTGAGTTTAGTACAATAATCTACATTGTTTGTTTCAATTAATTTGCACAAGGGTGTATAATATATGCACGCCTCAAACATGTTTAATGTAGATTTTTAAAAATACAGTATCTGTCCTTCAACGGTAGCCACCCAACAACTGTTTTGACAACTGGATGATGGAATGGCTGGGGAGGGAGAGGAAGGCAGGAGTTTGACAGTGTGTCTAGAAGTGGGAACAGGAAAAAGGTTCAGCAGCGGAGCTAGAGAAATGGACCATAATATTTCAGCAGTGTTTATCTGATCTTCCAAGACTGAGGTCATGTTTCAAGTCTTTCAAGTTTGTTTGCTACCACAGTTTCCATAACAGTTCCAATTTCAGCTCTCTAAGGAAGAATGCAGGACAATATTTAAACCAAGAATCTTTGCTTTTTTACTGTCACATTTTCTTTCACCTCATTTCCAGTCCCCTCTTTATGGCAACTTTAAGACACAAGCTTGTATTTGCAAATGGTTTATGCTCTACCTTTTCTTTTGGCCTCATAGCCTTTGTTTCAAAGCAGCATTTCCTACCATAGATTTAGGCACGGAGCAGAGAATTAATCTAATATTTACTGCAGCAGAAAAAAAATACAAAAGCAAAGTGAAGGAATAAAATGCCTTCCTAAGAAGCCAAACAGCAGTTTCCTTTTTCTTATCGGACAGGCTGTAGGTTAGGTCATTTGTTTTCTGCTGCATAACTGCTGGCTACAAACATTGCTAGTTTCTTTGAATTATGTTGGAAGTGACTCCTTTCCCCTCAGGATTTCAGAAACAGATATCCATGTGATCTTTTCTCTCAGGGTACACGAGAAACTGTGCAGGAAAGAACACCTTATTTCAACATGGCTATCTTTCAAGACACTGTGTGATAACAAACTCCTGGTCTCCCCCATAATGTTTCATTGGCCACAAGAGTAGGCAGCATTTGGGAATTTCCTGGTAGGGTTACAATGAGTCAGCTTGAGGACCTTGTTCCAGCTTGTTCAGTTATTTGGGAGTACATGCCATTGAACGTTGAAGGATTTACTTCTGCATAAACTTGTTTAGAACACTTGCTTTAGCTAACTGCTCTAACCGAGGAAAGCCGGGGGGAAAGACTGTGAAAACACAACATTGATTGCTTTATGGATGATCAAACAAGAAAAGGGAAGGCCACATGTCAGATGCAGATCATATATTTTACATGCGGAAGGTCTCACACTTAATGCCCAGCCCTTTCAGTTAAATTGTTGGTAAAAGGTGATGGGAAAGACCAGTACCAGTGACATAGCAAAGCTGCTGCAAGTCAGCGTAGACAATGCTGGACTACACAGACTTATGGCAGGGGTGGTGAAACTGTGGCCCTCCAGAAGTTGCTAGGCTACAACACCCAGCATCCCTTACTATGGGGCATGCTGACTGGGACCAACGCGAGTTGGGGTCTAACTATCATCTAAAGGCTACAGGCTCCACACTATTGACCTATGATCTGACTCTGTATAAGGTAGGGACAAGGAAATCTTTTTCAGCCCAAGGGCCACGTTCCCTCCTGAGCAGCCTTCTGGGGCCCACATGCCAGTGATGAGCAGGGCAAGAGGCAAAAGTGGGCTGAATATCAAATGTAAACTTTGCCGCCGTACAGATGTTACATTTGCAGCTCCAAAGATGACCTCAACATGATCAAATAAACCAGTTTAATAAAGTCTCAAAATTCCTCAAATGGCATTATAAAGGCGACATTTCTATTGGAAGAAATAACGTCACTAAAAGCTTCATAATGGTTGGCTCTGCATTCAGCTGCTGCCGAAATGGCCTCTAGCATAGAAAAGGAGTAAGTTTCCACACAATTAAGAGAATGATGGATGCTCGCTTAATGAGTTGATTAGTATAATCAAGATACATACCATTTGACACTTTTATTCAAATTGCTGATTTTCAAATTAGAATACAGGGTAGTTTACAAAGGGATCAAATAGCATAGTTATTCTGATTACAAGATTCATTTATTAAAACACATAAGACATACAGATAAAAATTCTAGGGGCCATTGATGGAAGCTTTTCAGGGTCTCAGGCTGAAACCTCTTTCAAACCTGTCACTTAAATTTTTCCTCCCCACTCAAGAGAGAAATTAACTTGATTTTTTTTTTTCAGAAGACATCAAAGCACAGGGCAGCTTATAACTGAATATATGTAAGATACAGGTATCACAATTCTAATTTAATGTTCTAATGCAACCTGAGTTAATAGATTTGTTGTAGTGGTCTTATATTATTCTATAATTCAATCAAAATCCTGAACTGCCAACAATGAAAACTTCCCTTCCAGCCCATAATATGTTAAAAACTGTGAAGAACTTCAACAGGAGTTGACGGGGAATGAACCCAGGGCTCTTAGCTTGAGTCATGCCCCCACCCCTTTAAAGAGTAATAGACCTTATCTTGCCCTCAGCATGGTGCAAGATGTTAAACCTCTAGTTGTGTTTTCTGATCCTTCAAACACACAGCAAGTCATCATTTATACCTGCTGTTCTTAACAAACATAGTTTTGGTTTTCAGTACGTTTTGCTTCAATCAAGATGGTGGTCCAAGACCCCAAAAGTCCTAGAGTTGTGGGCAAAAATCTCTAGGTGGCAAAAAGCCACAACTGTTGCTGCTTTATGCCTCCCAGCAGCCCCTTCTTAGTTTCACCTCCCCTCCAAAAAAACCAATGCTGCTGCTGTTCTTGCCATGTCAACACCTCCTCCTGCCACTTCTCCCAGAGAGCCCTTCCTGCCATCAAATTCAAGCCAATGATTTGAAGGAAAACTTGGGAGTGCTGCCAATGCTTCCTTTGCATCAAGAAGTTGGCATTTTTAAAAAAATTGGCACCATTTTCTGTTGCCAAGTTCAGAAAGAACTAACTTTTGGATTCAAAGGGAGTGTACTTAGAAGGTACTTGATCCACTTTAGGTGTGGTTTTAAGTTTCAAGTCACAGCTTGACATTAGGCGTGGGAAAGGCAACCATGGTTTCCCCTAAACAGACGGTTGAACCAATCTTCAAGGTCTGCCTGGGTCTAATTAGGCCCACAGGCTAAAGATTCCCTACCCCTGTATTATAGCTCCATTAACGAGAGGCAAGACGACAGTCACAAAGGAGGAGAGCCCAACACTCCAGCCAACTGCTACAACTTCTAATGAGGCACTAGGTTTTGCAAAGCCCATCCCCAGAGTGGAACATAAAACAGAAGCTATCTCATGAATTAATGTGTCCACCTTGATGAATTATCAGCAGCACCAATCTGCACGTATCCATGAAGTGTTCAGGAGCTATAGCCAGCAAACGCCAGGGCTTCCTCACCCAAATCTAATTATTTATTGATTTCCCACCCTAGTCTAATTTGATATTGACATCTGGAGTTTTGAGGTTGCCACTGCACTGTTCTTCTTGCACCGCATTTTAAGTAGCAACAACCAGTGTCTGTTGATTTAAAAGCCTCTTACTGCTCTCAAGTTTCCCAAAATGTCCTCAATACGTCAAGGAAATTATGTCAGCTCTTTTGCATAATCTGCATAGCCAATCGTTCTTCTTTTTTTTTTTAAAGAATCCAATCTTCTTCAAGGAAACACAATGCCTCCATATGGAAATTTAGCGAATGAGGCTGTTTTAAAGCACCCAGCTCTTCTGTGGCTGGGGGAAATGACACAAAGAGTTCATTTACTGATTTCAAAAGCATGTTCAGCACCTTCTTATTTTTCACAGAGGCTTGATGCAAGTTTAGCACTTTTCAGCATAACTGAGACAGGGAATGAACTTCCCCAGCAGAAATCTCCACTCTTTCCTTAAAGGTAAAGGACCCCTGACAGTCAAGTCCAGTTGCGGACGACTCTGGGGTTGCGGCACTCATCTTGCTTTACAGGCTGAGGAAGCTGGCGTTTGTCCGCAGACAAGTTTTTCTGGGCCATGTGGCTAGCATGACTAAGCCGCTTCTGGCACAATGGAACACCGAAACCAGAGCGGGGCATGGAAACGCTGTTTACCTTCCCGCTGGAGTGGTACCTATTTATCTACTTGCATTGTGTGCTTTTGAACTGCTAGGTTGGCAGGAGCTGGGAACGAGCAACGGGAGCTCACCCCATTGCGGGGATTCGAACCACCGACCTTCTGATTGGCAAGCCCAAGAGGCTCAGTGGTTTAGACCACAGTGCCACCTCAACTCTTCCCTTGGTTGCACTAATTATGGTTTAGCAGAACACTAGTCCAGAGCTACCAACCACCACCACAACAGCTTGACTCAGATGCTTACCAACGATCAGGAAAGATACTACCAAGCACACGAGGATGCCAGCATGGTTAATGAGTAGAGTCAAGGAAGTTATTAGAGACAAGAAGACATCCTTAAAAAAAAAATGAAGTCCTGCCCAAATGAGGAGAGCAAAAAGAAACATAAAATTAGGCACAATGAAGTCAAAGGTGTGCTTTAAAAGAGGTTAGAGAATCAGAGAAGTTGAATATTTTTTGTCTTCACTGTGGAAGATGCAGGGCAAATACCTGAACCAGAACAACCATTCTTTCCATGTTATCAGGGTTCACCCTTAAGCATCATTTGACAAACCTTGATTTCAAAATCTGGTTAACATGGAAACATTAGTTAATCATTGTTGGTATCAAATCTAAGGTAAACTAGGGAAGAGAGGAAATAATTCATCCCAGGGAAGCAAAGGAGAAAAGAGAGGGAGTATGCCTTTATAAGCCATAATTTGGAATCTGTAGCTAGTACAAGATGCTCAATGGAGAAGCCAGATTTGTACACATTTGCACACAGGGCTGAAAGATCTACTGCCCATGAGCTACTAAGCCAGGTTCAAAATTGTGGTTACTGACATTTGAAGCACTAAACAGCTTGGTACCAGGATACCTAGAAGGCTTCTTCTAGTACTGTACAGAACAATCCAAATCATAAAAGCTTTCAAGGAAACCTTGCTGGGCAGTCACTTGGTTTGGAGACCCTGCCTACTCTGAACGGTATGTAAGCCAGCTGACTGTGGCCCCTTGGTGTGCATCAGGACTAGGTTAACATTATTCACTTGTGTAATAATTTTGATTTAGTATTTGTTATGTGACAAGTCTAGATTATTTCAATGTAATATTGATTTCCCCCCTACATTTATCGACAGTTGGCTTATTGTTCCTCGAGTCCACTATGGTAGGCATTTTGATAGTGTTAAATGTTTTACTGTGAGTCATTTTGGGCACAGTTTGCTGTGGAAAAGGAGGACATGGCTAAACAAAATATTAATAGGTGGTCAAGATAAATGTGTGTTCTGCAAAAATCCCAATCTGTGCATGGCACTTTGTAGACTCACTGGTTGTTCATCCTTCCTGCAAAACATTCCCCAAAGTCCTGAAGTAATGTGTCCAAATTTTCTGCATATTCAGTAAGATCTCAGCTGTGCTCCAAAGAATGCCTCTGGAGCACAAAGAGTTTAGTTGGGGGGTTGGGGAAGATCTGCACAAGGATCACATGGTGATGTTTTGCAGTTAAAGGAAGAACACATACACACTTTTGGCCACCGAGTAGTGTACGCCATGCCAACCCCCTGAAAATTTCTCAGAAAAGAGGCAGAAACACAGTGAGTGGTAGTGGAGGAAGAGTTCCCCAAAATGGTGGATGGGGTTCAGTCCTGTACTGGTATAACCAGATCAAAGAATCTGTGGCACAGAAGTGAAAAAAACAGCATTTTAATATCTTATGTTGATTTCGTCTATAATAAAAGTACCACATCATTCAGCGTTTCTTTGAAGGGGGTTATGCTGTGATTTTTATTTTTAAAGCTAAGGTTGATTTTAAGGGCAGAAAAAGAAAAGAAAAGAAAAGAAAAGAAAAGAAAAGAAAAGAAATCATTTCAGAGTTTCCATGAATTACATTGTGGAATGATATTTGAAATAAAATTGAGAGGTGAAAAGTATGCAGATGTTATAGAAGACAAATTAACGACTTGAACATAGGGGCATTTCAGGTATTATTCCCATAGCAACTAAAATTTCCCTCTGCCTTTGGTGTTTCCGCTAATAGACATCAATCCTTCAGAAAAGAAATAGTCAATTGGCAGAATGCCACCTACATTACAGTGTATGGCTCTGGAGATTCCTTGTACTAACCCCCAAAACAGGACTGTGGCTGATCACATGTTTTCCCAGTACAGTCACATACACCTGTTTGCCAAGGGGCTTTGTCTTAATGTGATTTGTATAGAAAGCTGCATTTCACAAAAAAAGCACTTTTTTTTTTTGAAAAGTACTATAGCCCTGTTCTATTGCATAAATTCTTTTTCTCATCCACTGGAGGCTAAAAACAAAACAAACTCCACCCCCTGTAGATAGTCACGAACGTGCTCAAAATGATGAAATTGGGGTGGGGGTGGCAGATGTTTAAATTAAAAATAGAACTCCCTTGCATATTTCAGACATAATTTTTATTCCCATTAGCCTTTCCCAAAGCACTGGAACAAGTTCCATATTTGCCTAAATGCTTCCCTACTGTAAAATTTCCAAAGGGTTGGTCTGTTGTATCTGAATCAAACAATACTTTCACCTTAAAGGTAAAGGTAAAGGTACCCCTGCCCGTACGGGCCAGTTGTGTCCGACTCTAGGGTTGTGCGCCCATCTCACTTAAGAGGCCGGGGGCCAGCGCTGTCCGCAGACACTTCCGGGTCACGTGGCCAGCGTGACGAAGCTGCTCTGGCGAGCCAGCACCAGCGCAGCACACGGAAACGCCGTTTACCTTCCCGCTATAAAGCGGTACCTATTTATCTACTCGCACTTAGGGGTGCTTTCGAACTGCTAGGTGGGCAGGAGCTGGGACCGAAAGACGGGAGCTCACCCCGCCGCGGGAATTCGAACCGCCGACCATACGATCGGCAAGTCCTAGGCCCTGAGGTTTTACTCACAGTGCCACCTGCGTCCACTTTCACCTTAAAGACCAACAATTATCATTGCATAAGCCTTTGTGGACCTGGCTTCCACTAAAAAACAAGAATGATGATGATGATGTTCAAGCGAGTTGCCCAAGGCATTTAATATTTTGCATTAATATATATACTAAGCATTTATAGATCATTACAGTGGTACCTCTGGTTAAGAACTTAATTCGTTCTGGAGGTCCGTTCTTAACTTGAAACTGTTCTTAAGCTGAGGTACCACTTTAGCTAATGGGGCCTTCCACTGCCGCCGCATGATTTCTGTTCTCATCCTGAAGCAAAGTTCTTAACCCAAGGTACTATTTCCGGGTTAGAGGAGTCTGTAACCTGAAGCGTTTGTAACCTAAAGTGTTTGTAACCCAAGGTACCACTGTATAAAGTGCTTTTCACCACCATCACCACAGAACACCCTCTTTCATGTAGGATTTGAGTTGCTGCTCACATATTTTGGGTTGAATTCCCGAGCACTGGTCAACTATAACAAGCACATACTTGGAGTATGGCATAATTCCTAATCTGAGTTGTGTATCTAAATCATTACATGACAAGAGTAATATCCAAACATTCTATACAGAGAACCCTACAGTCATGCATGAACACTGTAATCTCTGCAACTAAAATACAGATTCCCCTCCTACGTCACTCTTGTGCTATAGCAGCAGATCCACTTCTGAAAACATTGTCCAACCTGATGGGGAACCTGTTGTAGCATGATTAAGCCCAAGAACCCTGGAAAAGCAATTAACACTGCAATTCACAAGTGCTGTAAAGCAAATACAGTGGTGCCTCGCAAGACGAAATTAATTCGTTCCGCAAGTCTCTTCCGTCTTGCGAGTTTTTCGTCTTGCGATGCACGGTTTCCCATAGGAATGCATTGAAAATCAATTAATGCGTTCCTATGGAAACCGCCTTCAGACCAGGTCCGGGGACAGTCTGTCCCCCGACCTCTTCTGAAGGCTGGGGGGGGGGGTGAGACAAGGGCTTTTCTTCCCACCCCCAGCATTTTAAAAAACCCCGGGACAGCGGAGGACTTCTCCGCTGTCCGGAATGATCTTAAAATGCTGGCAGGCGGCAGCGGGAGGTGTTCCTGCCCCGCCGCCCGGCTTCGGAGCATCCTTCCGAAGCTGGGCGGCGGGGGGAGGTGTTCCCGCCCCGCTGCCTGGCTTCGGAGGAGCCTTCCGAAGCCGGGCGGCGGCGGGAGGTGTTCCCGCCCCGCTGCCCGGCTTCGGAGGAGGTCCGAGGACAGTGGGGAAGACGCGCTGCGCTTCCCCGCTGTCCCGGAGATTTCCCTATGAGCTTTCGTCTTGCGAAGGAAGCCCATAGGGAAATTCGTTTTGCGAAGCGCCTCCAAAACGGAAAACCCTTTCGTCTAGCGGGTTTTCCGTCTTGCGAGGCGTTCGTCTTGCGGGGCACCACTGTATTACCTTCATTTTTTCCCCACTAGCCTATAAAATTTCTTTAAACAGTATACTTTCAACAGGGAAATCCCTCACAAGCTTAAAAAGTTTTCTGATGTTCTAAAAGTGGATAATTTGAAAGGGAATCATAACTGACATTGAAACTGCATTCCTGAGAATCTCCGGACAAGTTGGTAGATAATATTCAAAAACACGCAAGGATTTCTGTGCAGGGCTCATGTTTTTAAAATAAAAACAAGTCAGTCCTGATCTTACCCAACACTACTTCTTGGGCCCATGTAAAAAGAGGGGGGGAGAAGAGTTTCCAGACTCCTATTTCTTGTTCGAAATAAGGTAATTTAGAAAGAACATGTCAAAAACCGTCAAAGGAAGTGCTGTTTCCACACTGACAGAGCATGGTATGTGCAAGCCCTTGCACAAGTAGGGTTTTTTTTAAGAGTGCAATCCAATGCACATTTACTTGGAAGCAAATCTACTGCGTTCAGTGCAGCTTACTCCCAAGCACACATATTTAGGGTTTGTTTTGGAGGTAGCGTCCCACCAAAGAGCTGCTAAATCACATGCTAAGCATGCAGAACTTCCCATGTTTAATCCCTGGTGTCTCTGGATCAGGGGTTGGCAAGGTTTTCCTCGCCTGGGCCGGTTCACTCCAGCAGAGATCCCTCCATGGGCTGGATTGAGTGTGCACGTGAGCGTGCGCATTCGCAACCTCCAGCGTTTGCACTTGCGCAAATGCGATTTCTGGCGCAGCGGAAGCGAGTCCCCACGGCGCGCTGGTATAGTGCAGCGTGCGGAGACTCCCCGAGTGGGTGGCTCGGTTCAGGGGTGGCTCGTGGGCCGGTTAAATGACCCCTTGGGGCTGCTTGTGGCCCATGGGCCTTAGGTTGCTGACCCCTGCTCTAGATAGAGCTGGGAAAACTCTTCCCTGAAACCCTGCAGAGCTGATGCCAGTTAGTGCAGAAAATATAGAGTTAAATGGACCAATAGGCTGATTTGGTACAAGGTAGCTTCCCATCTTCCATTGGAGGCTGTCGTGTACACATTAGGAATTGTTTAGTTGATTAGTCTTTTTATCAGTTGAAGAGCTCCAGTCAGGAAGCAGGCACCATTAAAACATATTTGTGAAATTACTTTAAAAACCTGGTGCCATCTTGTAAGAGACAGTACCCCTCTCTCTTACACACATATACAAATTGCTCTTAAGTTGGTGCCTGCTGCGACACATGCATGCATGATCTAAATGCAAATAAATTATCCTTTTTTGATAGAAGTATTGTTTATCTTCAACTTTATACATATTAAGGCTGCTCTCCTATGTACATTTATCTGGGAGCAAATCCCATTAAAGACAGAGCAAATTGCTTCCAAGTAAGAATGAACTTAGTTAATTAATTATACAAGCTTTAATTAAGATTCTTTTAATCAGTTGATAATTCCAATTTTGACAGCTTCACTCACAGAAGTCTAACCTTAAGACATTTTTGCCTAGCTAGCGTGAGATGGCTATAAGCACAGTCTTCAATATGCAGAAACTACAGCCAAGAAAACTCTCTCAACAAGAGTCGAACTTAAAATTTGCATTCAGATTCAAGTAGGGCAACAGGTTCTGAAAGGTATAAAATTACTACATACCTTGCGCAAGCATATTGAACTCCAGGAAGAGAGCAATGTGGTAAAGTTCCATAGCTTCTTCAGCCCTTGTCATGTTTGGCTTTCCTGCTACAAGAGCCTGAACTTCGCTTAAACTCCCCACTGACGGACTGCTGTGCAAAATAGAGAGGTCCACCAAATCTGTGTACATACAGTTTAAAATCACTCTCACGTATTTTTTTGGTATGATAGATTCATCCAGTATAATCCTTGTTGGAGTCCTTAGCGTTCGATCTGTGATTTCTTCACCGGTCCGTATTCTCCGCTGTAGTAGATGTCGAAAAAACGGGGACCGTGATGAAATTATAGCTTTGTGCGCTCTGAGCTCCTCATCTAAGCAGCTCTGACTTCCACCATAAGCTTCAACCAGTTCAGAGTCAGAGGAAAAGCTGAGAACCACATCATAGTAACACATGTAGTCCAACAGCCCTCGCATATCAACATCTAAAGAATTTGGTGTTCCAAATTCTTCACTGAGCTGCATAAGGATGTCAACGTTTTGAAATCTCGAGTCCTCCATTCCAAATTCTCCTGTGTACAAGTAGTGTAACAATGCAGAAAACATGGGCAGGTCTATACCAGCTGTGTTGATATCCATTATAATCTCTGCACCATACTCCGGTGAAGAAGAAAGTAGGGTCTTAAAAAACGGGCACCTTGCAGCCAAAATTGCACGATGCACAGGGAAGCAAGTCTCTTGAAATATTAGATCTACATCCGTACAGTATTTGAACTCATACAGTTCAGCCATGTCTTTCTGCAACGTTCTGGCTTCTGGTCTTGCCAAACTAGCTTGTAGAGAAAGCTCTTTTAAGGCTAATGTTCCTTCATACTCCTCCACTAACGCATTGACATCTCTAACATCCCAGCCTGAGAGTAGCTCACGCATCTGCTTGGCATGATCGGCAGACCGGCTAGACTTTCGGCGCTTAATAAACTTCTTTTTGAGGGTGGCAAGCCCAGAGCTTTTCTTTTTCTTGTCTTGAGGTTTCTCATGGCCATGGTCAAGGCTATACAGTTTGGATTCACAGCCATAGCCTTGATGAGAATAGGAGGATGTTCCTGAAACAGAAAGGAGAACTGTGTGTGGATCTAATACGGAAAACCCTGGAACACATGGTAGTTAAATGTGTGCAGCAAGCATGTTCTATGCTTAAGATATAATATTTTATTCTCCTGCTAATTGTGCTCTTTTAAAAGGTGCATTTTACATTTAACTTTCTTAAGTAATGTTTTCTTTTGAAATGTTAATTTTTTGTTAACTTTGCTGCATTAAATGTGCATTCTGTAGCTGACCTCCTTTGTAATGCTTTAGTCTGAAATCTTTAAGACAATATTTTAGTTTCCTGTTAATTATGTTGCTATGAATTTATGTTATACAAAGTGGTACAGAAATGAAATAAACAACAACTACAAATAGTAGTAATAATAATAATAATAATAATGCTAGCAGTTATACTATTATACTAAGTGATCTATAGTGTTAAGTGACTTACAATAACAAATTGCCAAAACACAATAATAAAAACAAAAACCTTCTATAAAAGCACAAAGTAGAGCAAAAAAAGTGGACCAACCAAGTCTACAACCATGGACTCAAAAGCAGTAACACGCACAGGAATAATTTTACATTGGCAGTCACCAACTTGTCAGACCTAGGACCAACACTTAGCCCTAACCTGCAGTACAGAGACACTTTTTAAAACACTGAATCTTCCCATTGCACTCTCATCAGACCCCCCCTCCCCTCTTTCTGCTTCTCTGAAAAAGAAAACAGCATTGGCAATGTTGTCCTGTCTTCGGTCAGAGGGGTACCAACCGATCAGTTAAAGACCAATGCCATAGACAACAAGAAGATTGAGTTCCCTCCTTTTCACATCAGCTACAAAAAGGAGAATTGGCCTGAAACTATAATCATTTATCTGGAATATGTGACTAAGTGGAAAAATCCCACTTGCTTTCCTGTGGTTTCACTATTTTTATCTATTTTATGTCTGTTCATTATCCTGTTTCTGAGGACTATCCATGTTTGCTAGTCATATACGGTCTTCTGGAAAGCCAGTACAGTGAGATATCGTACAAAGGATACATTTTTTATTTATTTTAAAGATAACTGCATCCTGCTTGCATCATTTATCACAGAGATAAGTGGCTCCACAGGACAGGTCATTACTGGGATTGGCCTCGCAGGGCAAATTTGACAGGCAAGCGGACAATCACATGCCATTATAGTGGTACATAACTGCCAGGTGGGCACCACTGCCCACCTCTCAATATCCCTTGCATGGGATTTCCATGCACCCTGGTTGTCTGGCTCATGGGAACCTACAACAGCTGCAAAGCTGTTCTGTTGACTGCAAAGGGATTGAAGACAGCTCCTGCATTCCCATGTGAGCCTCTGGAGCCTGAAACGGAAGTGTGGGTGGGGCTGTTGGAAAGCCCTTTGCAAAACCACTCTTTGAAGCAGTGCCCCCCTCCTTTTAACATCACTCAAGCAATGCTTAAAAGGAGGGAGACTACTTCAAACAGCAAGTTTGCAAAGGCCTTTAAGACAATCCCCACGCTTCCACCTGAGCCTGCGAAGACTCACAGAGGAGCCTTAAAGCACTTGGCAGAAGTGGTATTTGTAGAAGTTCCATGCTTCTCCTTTAAGAGAGCATTGGTGGGGAGAAGAGAAAGAAGCCTGCAATGTACAGGCTCCTTTGTCTTCTCGCCTGCCCTCTTGCTTAAATGAGGCACAGGTGATGTAAGCTGATGGGCAGGTGCTTTAAGGAAAATGACTTTGTGGGACAAATTGGACTCCCCGTCAGGTCAAAATATCAGCTTGCAGACCAATTCAGAACCTTCTTCTATTCACATTATTCCTCTGGGTAAGCCTAGCATCTAAAAATCCGAGATTCATTCTTAAGAATGTAATGGTAAAGGTAAAGGGACCCCTGACCGTTAAGTCCAGTTGCGGACGACTCTGGGGTTGCGGTGCTCATCTCGCTTTACTGGCCGAGGGAGGTAGCACCTAACAATGTGAAATGTTTGTAGTCCTATGACAGACATAGAAAGCACTTCTGTCTTAAACTGTTTGTACCTCAAGGCAAACTGATGCCTGTTTACGTAACAATATCTATATCTGATTAAACTGATGCCATGCAAAGGTACCTCATGCAAAGGTTTCATTCAACTTCTATATTCCTTTTCACTCTCTTGTGCTTTTGTGTAAGTATCATATACTTGGCCCAAGTATAACACAGAGTTTTAATCCACTAGCAAATACTACTTTTCTTAGCTGCCACTGCCTTATGGTGTCTTGGATAGGCCACAAAACAAAAACAGAAGGCATGAGAAGCAAGGTCTCTGGCCCTGTCTCATCTAACCAAGTCTCTGAGCTCTCTTGCTGATCTGGGCATGAAGCCAAGTGCATAATCAAGCAGTCTTAAGATGACTGTGTTAACAACATAGGTGAAATCTAATACTGATAACTAGTCAGTAAGAACTCTTTAAAATAAATAGATTATATTAGATTGAAGTACATAGGAACAACATAAAAAAACCCCTCACTTAGACAAAATCCTTCCTCTGGTGGATTGGATAATACTACTGAGCAGGAGATATAAGCTTGTAAATTCCAAAACGTTAATTTTTCTAAACTATTTCAAATATGGAGCAAACCAAAAGGTGCCTGGCTCATGGGATCAAAAAGGAAAGCACCCTCCCCCATGATACACTCTGTTTAAAACAAACTGTAGATGATGTGACAAAATTGTTGTTCCACCCCTCCAAAATGAACCAATCATTATTGCTAGGGGGCGGTCATGTGAAACGCCAATCAAGACTAGGCAAGTCAGGGATGACATCATATGCCATCAAGTCTCCTGAAGTTTGTCCTGCAGCAGCTATTACCATTTAAATGGGTGAGTCCAGGACAGAACATGTTTAGAGGATGCCCTGCCAGGTAACAAATTAACATATAACAAATCAACATTTCCACCTGGGAGGTCCAGGAGGATAGGTCAGCTGTGTGACAAAGGGGATTAGGTTACACTAATCTGCAAGCTTTATGATGGAGGGTGTGCTGAATCTCGGCAACATTACGTTATGTTGCAACAGTTTCATTGTTTCACAGAAGGCATGAAACAAATCTGCTTTGCTTACGTATAAAATCCTACCTAGATATGCTTGTTCCATTTTAATTAAGGGCCAAGGAAGCAACTCAACAACAATTCTTACATTTCCATAGAACAATACTTTTGGGACTGTCCTGAAATCCATTTTAAAGATACTCTGCAAGTTCATTATAATTACTTTCAGTACCCTCTTAATATGGATTTGCATTCCCTGTTCAATTCCACAAGTTGGTTGTAGCTTTCTAAAGGAAAGCTTGAAAAAGAAGCCCCACCCTGCCTTGTCCCTGCTACACACACCTGGGGCCATTTTACCATGGATCCTAAAAGGCAGTTCAAACAAAAAAGATCTAACATGACTTTCAAAAAATGCTCCAGAGAAAAGTGAACAAAACCCAGGCTTGCTGCAAGTTGGAAATATTCAAGTAGTAATTGAGGCTTCAAGGGGAGCCTCCAAAGGACTTAGGGTTAATTAATACCCAAGATTTACCTTGAGCAAGAACAATCTTGCTATTAAGTCTGATGGGCTAACAATGAGACGTTATTTTAATAGTGTACTTATTCCAAGTTTGTGCCAGAGGCAAAACCTGACAAAATCATGGAGTTCAAACACCAAACTTCCAGGAAGCCTAGTTTTTAATTCTGAAATCTGCAGTCTCCTACTAGTTTCCAGACCCACAGTGTTGGAGGGTGGAAACTCATTTTTGTTAAGTGCGTTCTCCTTATCTGATCTGGCCTTTTATTTTGTGGCAGCTGAGAGAAAAATTTTATCCATGAGAAACTGACTTGCAAAACACTTTGAACTTTAGAACAACTTCCACATGCCACAGCTTACACACACAGCTGAGCAAATTGTATTTTAAGGGGTAGCTGATTGCCCAATAAAGCTAAAGTGACCCTTGTTCACTCCTATTACTAATGCACATACACTTTACTTACAGTGGGACTTGGGATTGCGCCAGCCCACCCTGCTGCTTGCTTATGAGCCTAGATGTAACATGCATGTGGAAGTTACAACAATAGAATGATATATCTCTAGGATCAAAAATCTGTGGTTGTATCCAATGCCATCCAAGTGATGACACATGTGCAAGGGGAAATTACTGCCCCTAGACAGGAGACTCACAGCAAAATATTTGGATGTGGGGAAGAAGGTTGCTTGTGGGAGAAACTGAAAATCAGTTCGAGGCAGCACCATTAACACACTGTAGAAACTGGTAGAAGGGCAAGATGAAAACTAGATTCACAGAAGAAACAAGGAACGAGGTAAAAAACAACAACACGGACCCAATTTTGACATAACAATAAGCACTGGATTATTGTTACATGCATAAGCCTTTGTCTCATGCATCCCATCTTCTCCTTTGGCATAGCCTTAAGGAGACTGAGAATTTTTACTTCTGATTTCAATTAGCCACAGTTTAGCATTTCGGCCACATTCTAAACTGTGCTTGGTCTTAACTATGGTTAGTTGGAACAAGATAGCTGCATAACCCATGTCTTGAAGCTGGCGTGTTTCAGCTAACCATACTTAAGAAGGCCAATGCGTTTGTCAGGCTTCAGACATCACAACAAGTGTGGCTGGTTTAAAAGAGATGTGAAAACTTCCATACACCTTCCTGCTGCACCTGAGGGGAGGAGCTAGTGAAGGAGTCTGGGAGAGGCTAGGCATGCTCTCTTGACACTGAGACCACTGTCACCTTGTATGGACACTTTTTGATTTTGCCATCCAGGGAGTTTGAATAAATACTACAATGCATTTAATTCAAGGTAAGTATTCCAAATGTTATAATTACAAAGTACATCCAAAACAGATAAAAACAATTTTGCCATGGTAGTTACCAATTATGAACATATTAGACCAGTTCTTTTTCACCTTGGTTGCCTCCAGATTGAGTTCTGTGGCCAAATCAAAGTGCTGTTTTTTACTCATTAAACCTGCATGGCTTGGTATTTTCCTATATATATCTAACATCATCAGTGAATGCCCTTTGTCAAATGCCTCTTAATCCTATTTAGAGATTGGCTGCACAAGCAGAGAATCTTCACTACTGTGCCCCACCCCCAATTATAGGATGCTCTCCCTAACCCTACATTAAAAAAAATTCAGTGCCTAATACTTTGCACAGCCTTGATGAGGTTTTGATGTTTGATGGTTGAATAACCTTGATTTAGTGCCGAAAAGAAGTTTAATCTCTCCTGGTTGGATGCATGTTTTAACTTTATAAGACTGTTATTTTCCTTTTATGTCAGTGGATATGCTTAGAGTTACACTGTACTGCCCTGGTTGTTGGCTTTTAGTGTTTACTTGAGTCTATTTATGATTTTGTTAAGTCCTTTTATTTGCTCATTGCTCAGAGAACATTGTTACAGAATGACTCATAAATGTAATAAATGGAAATTATGTGAACCCACAAAGTTCACAGTATCCTAGTATCTTAGATCTATATAACTTGCTAGTCTTTCTCCTTTCTTTCTTTCTTTCTTTCTTTCTTTCTTTCTTTCTTTCTGATATCACAAGAAAACCTATGCCCTGGAAATTAAAACTTAAAGGCAGGAGAAACTTACCTATGAATGTCTGTTGTGCCTGAGAATTTCCCCCTACCCTTGGGGAACACGAATGAGGGTAGTTCGAAGCATTAGCACCCATTTTCTTCAGTCACTCAGGCATTCCACTTGCTGGCTCATCAGCACACAGTTCCATAATCCATTATAAAACTTCAAGACATGGCTCAGGTAGGTTCTTTGCCTCCATTTCTGAACAAAAAAACAAAAAAAGAATAATCATAATCACTGCTGTCTTCCCAAGTACACAGCTGTACTTAATACTGTACTTAATTCAGTAAGAGAACATTCATTATGACAAATGCCTGAGTGAGAAAAACGCATTTAGAATGCAAAAGCAAAATCAGCAGTGCTGCTACAGTTTAAGAGATTGGTAGCCCAATGTTATGCATGTTTGCTGGGAAGTAAATCCCACTGTATTCAGTGGGGAATAGTGCAGCTTTAAAATGTTTAAAATGTTTTCACACATTACATTTAAACCACAGCAGTTTAAATAAATGCAAAATCTGTGGTAGCCAATATGGAGATTTTCAAGACAATCCTATTTCCCAGCTCAATGGGTGGCCTTATTTCCGTCAGCTTAACCCAACACGGGATTGCCATGCAGGACCTTAAGTACCTTGGAGAAAAGTTGGGTTCTGTGTTCAAAATTAGCCAGGTGCTTTTTGCTACCGGTGTGGGTCCAACTGCAAATACATGGAGATTTCTGGGTGCCAGGTTAGCGACCACAGTTTAAAAACCTCTGCCTTACTCCATAGTTAATACCATTTCCATTTCCACTGTGTGTGTTTCTCCTTCTTGCATACTGGGACAAGTACATTGTTGTAAGAGCAAGCTACAGTCAAGCAGTAGAGACCATAGAATGATGGAATTGTAGCATTGGAAGGGATCACGAGGGTCATTTAATCCAACCACCTGGTGAACAGATATTCTGTTGGGGCAACCACAACCTAGATTCAAGGTGCTGTTTGGCGCCTAGTTTATATACACCCGAGTTTCTAACTGGTTGGGTTATAAAGGCAATAAAGTGCTGTGTATGAGGGACCAGTTCTTACTGCACACTTTCCTTGTGCTGAAAATATGCCATCATCTAATACCAAGTTATCTGTTCAACTCAGGTCCTCCTGCGCCTTTGATGATGCTATCCCAGCTTTAATTGTTGTTTAGATGTACATTTTTATATTCTTAATGATATCTGAGAAAAAATCACTTCCTATAAATGTTTCAGATGTGCAGGTATAGTGGTTTTATGCAACTCATGAGCACACAAAAAGTGCTGTTGAAAATCTGTCTGTCTGTCTGTCTATCACCCGCCCTTCACCCCAAGGTCCAGGGCAGGTCTCAACATTAAAAGCCATTAAAAACAACTTGCACCCATATAAATAAGATGGGTCCTAAAAATGTACACCTTTGGGACAGATACAATGGTACCTCAGGTTACATACGCTTTAGGTTCCATACGCTTCAGGTTACAGACTCCGGTAACCCAGAGATTGTACCTCGGGTTAAGAACTTTGCTTCAGGATGAGAACAGAAATCGTGCTCTGGCGGTGTGGCAGCAGCAGGAGGCCCCATTAGTTAAAGTGGCACGTCTGGTTAAGAACAGTTTCAGGTTAAGAACGGACCTGCGGAACGAATTAAGTACTTAACCCGAGGTACCACTGTATTGGACTACTGTAATCTGCTCTATAGGGGGCAGCAGCTCCTAGGCTTTGATCAAAAGCTGCAACTGGGGCCAAATACTGGGGCCAAGAAGGCTGTTAGTACACTATACCCTTGGTTCGAATCCGCATGACGAGGTGAGCTCCTATTGCTCTGTCCATTGCTCTGCTAGCTTCTGCCAACATAGTTCAAAAGCACACCGGTGCAAGTAGATAAATAGGTACCGCTGCAGTGGGAAGATAAACCGTGTTTCCGTGCGCTCTGGCACTCATCACGGTGCCCCATTGCGCCGGAAGCGGTTTAGTCATGCTGGTCACATGACCCAGAAAGCTGTCTGTGGACAAACACTGGCTCCCTCGCCCTAAAGTGAGATGAGCGCTGCACCCCATAATCCAGGGGTCCTTTGCCTTTTTTACCTTTACCCTTTTCTGATTGGCAGTTTGCACTGGTTGCCAATTTGCTTGTGAACCAAGTTTACGGTTCTGGTATTGACTTATAAAGCTCAAAATAACTTAAGACCCCATTATCTAAGGCAATGCATTATCCCACCTGAACCTGCCAAGCCACTCATATCTTCAGAGGAATTCCTCCTGGAAGTGCCTCAGCCTGCTCTACTTGACCAGGCATCAACCAGGAAAAGGGCTCTCTCTGCAGTGGTGCCTGCATTATAGAACAGTCTCCCCACAGGGACCAGGCAGGCACCTCGGTAACATATTTCTGATGGCAATTAAAAACACTTTTGTTCACCTAGGAATTTGTGGATTGGGAATTGCTGGCTCTATTTATTGCGCTTATGCAACTTATTTGGTATATTCTGTTTTGTTTGAACCTAACATTGTTGATCAACCTGTATGCTGCTTCGGTAAACCACATGAAAAGCAGTACAGAAGTATTTTCAGAAATAAAATAATGAGTAGAGATGCGTGTGGTTGTAAGTCAATGTAACTGAGTTGCGATATGTAAACCTACAAAATGAGATGTGCTGCATGTAGGATCTTGTATGTGAAGCAATGGAGGCACTCCCTTCCCTGTAGCGCTTTTGAGCCTAACAAAAAACTGGGTGTGTGAGAGTGAGTAAAATAGCAGACAGATCTTGAGATACTGTGCTGCTCTGGCCACATGACCCCAGTAACCCAAGCCATGCACATGGGCAAGTAGGAACTCTCTTTGACAAAGGGTCACCACTTTCTGTTGGATCCTGTCTGCAAAGAAAAACAGTTACAGCCATCTACTCAGGTTCAATTAAAATGGACCATGGTCAGCAATGCTGTGAAGAGGACAAGATTCTGGACTTGTTCCAGAAAAAAATGTTTTACCTTTCTCAAATTGCAACATACCATGCTGCGTCATAAGCAGTGCATTATGCCTCCACAACCACAGGGGCCAATCTTTTTTCTTATCTGTGGGGTACATTTGGCTGAAATGAAACCATTCCTTTTACAAATAACAGTTCTGCATGAATCTCAAGGGAAATTTCTATAAGATCATGATTCACTGGAACTTGACCCAACTAGCATGAGCAAAAAACACCCAGCAATAAGCAACCGGTGTTGGAAATGTAAAACTTTCACATGATTGGGAATGTGCAATAATTAAAATATTTTGGGAGTCTGCGCTAACAGAAATAAAGGACATCCTTTGTCAGAGCTCCACAGAGACCCTTTTGCAACAGTATCCGGATACTGCAAAAGACTAATTTCAAAAGACAACGAAGAAACAATAACATCAGCAAAGATGGAAAGTGGAAAAATTCCCTACACTGTTAATAAATTCCTGGCTCTCCAGAGTTTAAGAAATGGGTTATATGTCTAAGCTTGTAAACTTAAAAGTAAGAGAAGGAAGACAACTTCTTTGTATTTTATTGGAATAACGAAGGGCAAGAACAAACAAATGCATATACAGTAAATTGTTAGGAGACGTTTTGAAACATGAAACTTTGCTTTTATAGCAGATTTTCATTTACTCTTTCACTCTAAATGACTGACAAGAGTGCAATACAAAATATATTAACATATATACCTCAAATTTCACAACTGATACTTATCAGTTATAAATAGGGTCAGTTCAGTATCTAATACATTAAATTATTTAACATTAAGTACAGTATTGTCTCATGTACAGATAATTTATATAATACTATTTTATGAATATACTTTTCCTTTGATCTTTTTGAATAACAAATAAAAACATACTTCTTTGCTAGGGCAGATTTAGAACTGAGTCCTGGCATTGTGCAATTTTCATTTTTATGGCTCCACCATGAGGGTTTGCTTCTGATGCAACACCACAAACAGACAGGAAGTAATAATATTGGAAGCTGCCTTATATCAGGACAGTCTATTTGTCCACCTAGCTGAGTATTCTCTACTCTGACTGACAGCAACTCTCCAGGGTCTCAAGAGGAGGTCTTTCCGATCAGCTGATACTTTTAACTGCAGATGCCAGGGTCTGAAGTTGAGACCTTGTGCAGGCACAGCGTGTGTTGCACCACTGAGCTATTTCACACACTTAACTAATACCCTCTTTTCAGCATGAGCCATAAAGTACTGTACCTTATTTTTTTTCTTTCACTTGTGATTTAAAAACCCTAAATTCCAGGGGCAGGTCACATCTGTTTACAGGATGCCTCATCTTGCCCCTGTTCCTGTACAGCTTATGCCAACTACCATACAGTGGTGCCTCGCAAGACGAAATTAATCCGTTCCGCGAGTCTCTTCGTCTTGCGGTTTTTTCGTCTTGCGAAGCACGGCCATTAGCGGCTTAGCGGCTTTAAGAAAAAGGAAACAAACTCGCAAGAACTCGCAAGACGTTTCGTCTTGCAAAGCAAGCCCATAGGGAAATTTGTCTTGCGGAATGACTCAAAAAACGGAAAACCCTTTTGTCTAGCGAGTTTTTCGTCTTGCGAGGCATTCGTCTTGCGGGGCACCACTGTAGTTATTTCTATGGCTACTGCATAGGCAGGAAACCTCATGACCAGGAGCTCCGATGTAGCTAGACCAGTTATTTAGAGTTGTGTACACATTCGGGCCTAAGAACTCTCTTCAGGCTCAGAAGGCAATGGAGGTACATAACAACGGCTGCTGAGGCTAGCATGCAGTACAAAAGCTCTGACATGGCTAGTGTGAGTATAAATACTAGGTGCATTGGCTTCTGCCCATTTCCTAGTCGATAAGATCAGTACTTTATGCCTGTTGGACTTTAGACACACCCTCAATCCTTCATCCTACCTCCAGCAACTGATCTCAGGGCTCAAGTCCTGGTAATGCAGCCCTCTACCCTAGCCTGGCTCACAGCCAGACTTCCTATTAGGTAGAATGATTCTTGCCTCAGGCTGCTGATTTTGGGTGTCATGAAAAGGCATTATTTAATCTACTGATGTTCTATTTTTACTGCCAGAAAGAGAGGTGCTTCTGGGAGTTTTTTTACCTGAAATGCCAAAGTAGCTTGACCAGCCTTTGTTGGGTACTATGCAACTTGACTGGGGGAGGACATCATTTACTGCTCCATTGTAGGCAGAAATATGCATTGAACCACCCTTGCCGGACATGGGAGGCTATAGCATCAGTTGGCATGGAGACGTACAAAAGATGTTTAGTTTTAGTTTTAACTAGCGTTTAGTTTTAACTTACAACTAAAGTCACCGTTGTAACCTCTATTTCATACAGGTGGAAATTCCTTTTGCCATTTTGAAAAGATAGGGTTTTCTCTCTCTTGCTAAATAAAGAATAGGAGTTCCCCGATTAAACGTGGTTAGTTTGAGAAAAACTCCCAAGCTAATGACTCAACTATGCTCTTGTTCCTTCTCTCTCTGGATGGAAGAAATCAACACAGTCTGTTAGCATTATCACTGCTACAGTCTGAATACTTTAAAAAGGAGCAAAGGTGAAAGGCTACTCAACTCAATGTTCTTCTTACAAGGACCTCTTATGTGTGCCGGATGAGCTAATCCACTCCCCCCTTGCACAGTTATTTCAATGGTGATAAAAGACCAGTGAAAAAACACACTGATAACTGCCTTGCGAAATCAAGGTCCATCTAGCCCAGTCACTAAACAATGTTAATATACCAGAGTGAATACGTCACTGTCACATTAGCAATAGCTACGATTCCTGTGGCAATTAGGAAAATATGTCCATGGCCAAAGTTATTCACTAACCAGTCCCTGATGTTACGTAGCAGCGCTATAACAATATACAGAAAGCTTCCCTTAAAGTGGCTACTCACTAATGTGGTGAGCAATTCTTCAGAGAAACTCACCAGACACACAGCTTAGGCTCTCTCTTGACTAGGGATTCACTTTCCCCTCTGTCACCCCATGACATGATAAGGGTGACAAGAGGCATAGCTGTCAACTTACAGATTTGAAAATAAGGGACCAGCAGCCAAAATAAGGGACCTGCAGCCTCACCTGTTCCAGGCACTCCAGTCTTCCTGTCCTCCTGCAGTCTGGTCAAACTCAGGCTGGGTAGCTTCGAGAACACTGTCCAACCAACTTTGCAACCAGAGGTTCAACTGAATAGAATCTGAATCACATGTACCAAAAGGTCTATGCAGCCTCAACTTAAGATGGCTCCACGGCCTGGCTTTGCACTGCAAAGTTTGCAGCAGCATGTGCAACAAAATGGTGTCCAGCATTCAAAAAACCCCTCAGCTTGCATTAACTAGCCACACACAAGGCATACAAGCTCCACCCCCCAGTCGTTCTTAGACTTCTTATTAGGTGAGCAACACAGCGAAGCAACACAGTTGGAGCCTCCCTCCTCCCTGGCCGGCAGGGAGGGAGGGAGAGAAACTGCTTCCTTTGAAATTTAAGGGACATCATTTAAGGGACATTTAAGGGACAGCAGCGGGACATGGCGCTGGAATAAGGGACTGTCCCTTCAAATAAGGGACACTTGACAGCTATGACAAGAGGATATAGCCGCCCTTTCTATATAGAAGCTGCAGACCAAGCAGGAAACACCCATATACTGAGGTTTTTTGGCAGGGGCTCAATACAACAAAGACGGTCTGCGTCCCTCCCCAGCTTCAAATTAGAGATGTGGATTGCGCTGGCCATTTTGGCAGCCAGCAGCTTACTACCTCTCAAACAAGATCCTGCTTTTCCCTCTGCGTTACCCTTGGCTGGCCAGCAGGAACACAAGCTCATGCTGCTCTCCCTCAGTTCATGGACTAAGCTAAGGCAGCAAGCTCATGGACATTTATTTGGGAGTAAGCCCTATTGAACACAATGAGGCTTAGGTTCAAGATGAGCATCTTGGCTCGGCTATTAAGGCCAGCCAGAATTTGTGTAACCCAGCTTTTGACATACAGTACTATAAATGGAGATAAACACCAAAAATTGCATCTGCCTAACTGTAAAGTTGCCTTCAGCCCCAGTTCCAAAATCCCTGCTCCAAAGTTATCATTTATCACACATCAATACTGGAAAAATGAAATGTGCTTGATCACCTAGAAATGCAACAGCAGCACCCAGGAATTTTGACCATTTACTCAATTCTATGTGCAGTGTAATGCTGGCAGTATAAAAAAAAATTCCAAGGAGTACTGAAGCCAAGGAATCTGAAATATTTCTCGAGCCCTAGCATTCATGTTTAAAAGTTATCTTCCTTCCGTTCTTCAGTTTTGGGAAGAACATAAAACCACAGCTAGTACCTTTCCATTGATTTCCAAGATGATGGTTATATACCCAACATTTTAGCTCACTTTTACTGCTAACTGAAACACGAGGAGGTGCCAATTCCTCCCAAATACAATGCTCAGCACATAACAAATGTACATGATTCGTGCCACAATAAATATGCAAATTACTCTCCCACAAATTGTTAACAGCTTTTCAGCGTGGTACTTAAAAAAAATTAGTTGCATGCAAAACAGTAGAAATCTCTATTTGGGGAAGATGAATTTAAATAAGAAAGACAAACTGTAATATGTCAGCACCTAGGTCTGCAATACAGCAAACATCTCAGGTTCCCACCATTCCACAACTTTAGAATGTCTAAGGAAACTGGCAATAATCTGAGGCATCTGGGCTTATAGCCAGGAGTCCCCAGCCTAACAAAAGCTCTGTGTACAACTGGGCTTTGGGTAACAGCCATGCTTTTGTATACAAGTTTCCTCTCAACACCAGCATTTTCATACTATTTTCCACTAGGACTTCAAAGCGATTAAATGACAAGGTGCAAAACAAAAAATGAATATTGTGCAGCCAAATACTTCAAACTTCTGTTTCTTCCAAAAATGGGTATTCTCAGAAGAATAATGAAACAGCCAAATCTTCAGAGTATGCAAAGCCTGTTAATGTGTGAACTAATGTTATTTAGACAGATTGGCTTTTAATGTTATAATAATGTGAGAGTCAAAATGGGAGAGAGGGAAAAGTAATCCAGATGCACTACACTAGATCGTAAATTGCAAAACTTTTTCCTGTTATTAACTTGTTTTGAGAAATTACAAAACAAAAAACAAGCACTGTGTTCTTTTACCAGACTATATCCATTATAATAGCTCTGCAAACCTTACATTTTCCCATACACATACATGGCTTTGCTTGCTGCTGTGTACATATAACACAACACAAATTGGCCGATACAGGGGTGTCACAGTAGGGTAAAGCCCAATAGGACAAGACCCTAGGACAAGGGTCAGATCTACCATTCTTGCATGGTTCAGAGCTTGGAGAAAAAAGCTGCAAGTGTATTGCAGATGGCCACCAACTTGGATGCCTTTAAGAGAGGATTAGCCAAAACTCAAGGACAAGGAAATCAAGACCTCCTGGTCATTCCAATGGTTATGCTTTGCCTCCAATATCAGAGGCAGTGTGCCTCTAAATACAAGTTGCTGGGATTCACAGGTGGGCAGAATGCTGTTGTGCTTGGGGGATTCCCAGAGGCATCTGGTTGGCCACTGTGAGAACAGGATGCTGGACTAGATGGGTCACTGGACTGATCCAGCAGGGCTTTTCTTATGTTCTTACTGTTCTCACTCTCATACAATAGACCTGAGACACATGTTCCCAAAAGGTTGATGACTACTGTGGTATAACTTTAGCTTATAGTGGTTGTTTTGAACTGATGCCACTAGTCTCTGTCCTCACTTAAGTTGGGAATTGATTTGTGCCTCCACACTCCAAATTCTGTTCAGTTCATCTAGTGGAGGGAATAATTTGTCTCTCAATTGCTTATAATAAATTGAGATCTGTTTTTCCAGCTCCCTAGATATTTCAAGATTGCCCAGAGATGGTATATCTGAATGTATGGCCAAATGCAGCAGGGTAACAATCTAAAATTATCTTTTAATATTCTCCAATGTCGCAAGCACCTTCTGGAGAGCCAAGTGCCTCACATCTTTCCTGGCCCAATTTTTTTCATGTAAAAAACTAACTGATTTTAAAGCCCTGAATTGGTGCTGTCTAGTGAGGATATGGATGCAATTTATGGTTGCCAGTTAAGCTTTTTTGTTCAACTTTTGTTGAATACTGCCTGTATAGTACATTCAATAAGATGAGTAAAACCAAGATCAGTGTAAACTAAGTGAAAGATTGTATTTTTCTAGTTTGACTAAACTAGAAAAAGCTGGATAAGGAGTGGATAAGAAGCTTGGGGAATAGTCAGGTGCATTCATTCCCCCTTGGAACTCAAACCATCTCTGTGGTCTCAGAAAATTTCCTGTCCCTCCATTCCACTAAAGCTCAGCTGACATTTACAAGATTCACATTTCTGGAAGCAAAGTAGAAGCTAGGGCATGACACACATTGGAGTGAATAAGAATACTAGGGGCTAATGTGCCTCAAGTCTACTCAACTATGTGAATTTTTATTTTCTGGCATCCACTTTAATCTTTAAAGTTAGAAAATGCATGAACTAAGTGAATTATTAGTGTGATTGAAGAGACAGTGATTTCTTATTTTTTCTATAAGATAAAACAGCACCAACCTCTTCTTCCTTGCAAGACCAGCCAAAAGGCATCTTTACCTTTTATAACTTTGTTCCAATTACATGCATGACTACATGTGCTCTGCCAACTTTCCATGTCAGAGAAAATTATCTGTCTCAAAGATTAAATGTCATTAAGTCTGTATATGGTATATAAGATCTATGCAAAGGAATTTTAGTTTCACTGTGCCAATATTTATTTCTATAGCACCCCATCTATATTTCTATGGCACTCCATCTATGCTTCTTTAGCAGAAACATCTTTAGCATAAACACACCAATTTATAACTGGGTTGACAAACAGCAGTACAATGGGTAAATATTTCTTAAATGAACCCATTCCCCACAAGCAAACAATTTTAACACTTCATTAATGCTAGAGTGAGGCAACACACACACACACACACACACACACACACCCTCTGTACACCCTACTAAAAAGTCAATGAAATGACTCTTAGTACCTTTTCTACTATTTCATGTCACACAATGCCTACAGTATACAACCCAAGTTTCCTTAACTAGAGAGTCCCAATTCTCTGCTTAAAAATCTAAATGTTCCTGAAATTTGTCCTATGCAAATCCTGTATGTGGGTGCCAATGCATTCTTGCATTTATCTCCATTAAGTGATCTTTCACTTTTCAGCCCTCCAAATATCATTTTTTATTACCCATTAATACTTAAAGACAGAGGATCCTATTTACAACCCAGTTCTCTATCTCTCCCCCCCCCCCCACATTTTCTTTACCAGACAATATGGAGCAGAGTTCCATTCAGATACTACATTTCTTCAAGTTGCATTTCTGGTAGGATTGGAACTAAACACATGTAATCCTTGGCAGAGTGATAGTGTCCATGCAGTGTTTCCTGGATATCCATAGACACTGGCCTCTCATAGTTAATTTTAACTATGTTTGAAGATTGCTTAAACTAAAGGTTCCTTCACAAATTTTAACTTTTACAGAAACTGCATGGCTCAAAACATGTGTGAACACACTGCAAAACTGGCAATCAGATCATAGTTTGCCTTTATTTATTCTCTAACCACATAACAAACTCCTGCAACCAGAATGCAGGATTCACGTAATGTGCAAGTCTAGAGTTGGTTACTCACTTAGCATTTTAAGCTTATAAGACTACTACCAAGATGGTCACAAAGTGGCTTTCAAAAACAAATACACACACAGAAATTGAAAAACCATGTACAATATAATATAGAAGCATGGGAAGCATTGGAGGGGGAAGCTCCTTTCAAAGTTTATCACTTGCACCAAAAAGGGGTTGCAAGGTTTTAACCAAAGGCTAATTCTGTCTTTCAATACCACGAGGCTGCAAGTGTGCCGAGATGAGAAATCATGTTTTTAAGAGTTTAAAATGCCACAGTTTACACATTACCCAGCACATTGACCCTGTAATGGTATACGTTATATGATTTCCCCATACTCATTTTCTATAGGTTGGACATTTATATCTGTTGTTTAAGCATGGTCAATGTCCAGAGAAGATGTGGCTCAGCAATGTCTGGAGGTCCAGAGGTTCCCTACACATGCACCACAGTGTTTTGTTGCATTTGAATTGCTCATCAGCTATCAAAGATAATTTTGGCCTAGTTTTAAAAGCCTGTATGACAACAAATGACATCATTGTTATATACTAGTAAGTGATTCAATACTCAAGTACCCATGACTGTGGAATGAATGTCCAACACACCACTTTAAAAAGGAAACTATATTTACAATCAATGTTATAAGAAACTAAAGGAATTCACTGATCAAGAAAAATGAATTACTTAGCAGTTCCATCTTCTACATGTCTACTTAAGCCCCACTGAGTTGCATGGGGCTTACATATAAATAAGATGCATAGAATTGCAGCCAAAGAGTAATTTTACCTGTTGAGAATTCAACTCGGATATTTGTTTAATTTCTTGGTCCACCATGAGGAAATTATATATTTCAATTTGCATCAGGTGGACCTCCCTGTAATTCTGAAATGAACCTTAGCTTGAAGGAAAAAATATACTTGGGAAAATAAACCTCAAATGAAAATTATTTATGAATTAGCATAGAAATGGTAATTAAGCTCTTACTGAACTACTTTCCATTTAAGTATAACTATATGCTTCACACTAATATTGTGATGGCATAGTTCACAAAACATTTCCTTCCAAATCTCAAAATTCCAGAACTGATGCAACCAAAATTACAGCCCTTTATGTCCCACTTATTTTGATGGTAAGGTTAGAAACAGTAAGCATAGCTGATTTTGACTGATTTGTGGCTAATCCACTGAAGTCTGTGCATATGGCTCTTTACAGACCACTGGTCACCAGTGAGAAATAAGAGACATTTCTACCATTTGCAGAGGATTATCTGGCTTGTCTTTTGCAGTGCTACTGTGATCTTTAAATAGATAAACTTTGTTTCAATTGAACAGTGTGGACACTTGATCACCAGCTAAGCTTCCCAGTTCTGCTTATCTTCTCAGAGTGTTCAAGTCACTTTCCTACTCTAGTTTTCTTCCATCCTGTGAAATGAAAACAATTCCTAGTCCGTGTAAGATGCACAGCTGTATACTTGTACAGCTCAAATACAAAGTCATCTCAACTGTCTTGATTGCATAGCCAATGAATTTAGGCTTGGGAGCTGCTAAACTCTTCAGAATAAACACCTAGAAACTGACCACTTTGTGCATTCTATCACTGCAAAGCAATATTTCTCAAGCTGTCAAAGAGACCCCTTCAGAAACAGCAAAGTGGAAATTGATTTACAAGTCATACTTGAAAAAAAGACTATAAACAGTCAAGGTTCAGGATTTCCAAAAATGTGGGTCACAACAACACAGTAATTGTGATTCTGCAAATGTTGTGAGACAAATATTCTCAGGGGTGCATTCAACACTGGTCAAATTCAGAGTGGACCCATTAAAATAAATAGGCATGGCTAACTTAAGTACATTAATTTCAATGGGTCTACTCTGAGTTTGACTAACGCTGGAGACAACTCACAAGACTAGACATGAGGTGGCATTTTTAAAGGTGTGGCAGATTAGGAATCGTGCTGTCTTGCAAGTTGGAAGCAGGCAAATGTATTCCATGAGGTTTATAGGCTGGCATTGCTGGAAGAAAGAGCAAGATCAATCTCATCCAACATTCATTTTCCAAAGGTTCTGGGAGTTCACAAGTGTAAGGATAAAGGCGATCACTCTCTCCTGTGGCTCCCAGCAACACTTTATCACCAAAACAAACTTGAGCCTGGAGAGCTCAGTTCGTTAGAGTGTGGTGCTGATAATGCCAAGGTTGCAGGTTTGATCCCCATTTGGGACAGCTGCATATTCCTGCATTGCAGGGAGGTTGGACTAGATGATGCTCAGGGTCCCTTCCAACTCTACAATTTGAAGATTCTGAACATGGTACTTCTATTTAGCTAGCATGGCCAACAGCTACCATTAAGCCTATCTTACACTGTTCTTTTTCTAATCCTTTTTTCAAAGCTACCACATGTTCTACAAGTGCATTCTGTACATTAATTATGTGTTCTTTCATCTGCCCTAAACTGATTTTACTGGTTGACCCCAAGATCTGTCGTCACAAGCTGGAGAAACAACTTCTTTCCTCCACAGAGGTTAAAGGAGTGCAAATCACAGTCTCACTACAAAAAACACAGCCTCTTTTAGCCTTTTCTCACAATCAGTTTAAGCCCCCTCAGGACATGTGAAGTTAAGATTTCTTGGCCAAATGTATATCACTTCACACTTGCATTTAATCTCATTTGTTATTCCGTTGCCCATTCATCCACTGTGTAGAGATCCTTTTAGAGCTCTTTACAGTCTGTTTTGTGTTACACCACCTTGGCTGTCTCTTAGTGAAGACTGAGGTCATTGGACCTGAGCGACCACAGCCCTGCCCACCATGACACCACCATTGGCAGGACTGGCAGCAACAGCAACACATTATGTTTATTAAGAAACTACTTGCTTAAGGTAATGTTGTATTCTCTTGCTAATTACGCTGTTTTAAATGTGCATTCTGCACTTGACCTCCTTTGTAATGTTTTATTTTGAAACCTTAAGTGAAAATTTTAGTTTCCTAAAATACTGTAGCAAATGTATACAGGCAACAACCATTTCATGCGTGTTCAGAGCATGTGCAGCTGTGCACGTGCGTACAGTGGTGCCCCGCAAGACGAATGCCTCGCAAGATGAAAAACTCGCTAGACGAAAGGGTTTTCTGTTTTTTTGAGTCGTTCCGCAAGACAAATTTCCCTATGGGCTTGCTTCGCAAGACGAAACGTCTTGCGAGTTCTTGCGAGTTTGTTTCCTTTTTCTTAAAGCCGCTAAGCTGTTAATAGCCGCTAAGCCATTAATAGTCGCTAAGCCGCTAATAGCCGCTAATAGCCGTGCTTCGCAAGACGAAGAGACTCGCAGAACGGATTAATTTCGTCTTGCGTGGCACCACTGTATTGCTGCAACCTGGAAGTGGTGGAAATGGGAAGGTAATGAGGCAGGGCAGGCTTACACGTGCTCCGCCAATATACGCGGGGTTCAGGAAAGCATCCCCATCATTTCCTGTACTTTATATGTGACTTTCTTCTCTAATGTTTGATTCTGGATTGTTTTATTTGATATTGTAATGAAGGTTGTAAACTGCTGTGAGATTCCCGCCCCTAAAAATATAAAGTAGTATAGAAATGAAATTATTATTATTATTAATCCTGAAAAATTTGGTAACATCTGCAAACTTGGCTGCCTCACTGCTCACCCCTGATTCCAGTTCATTTATAAATAACTTAAATAATTCAGGTCCCAATATGGATCCTTTGGGACTCCATGGTTTATTTGACTCCATTTGCTAGTCATTTTCTGGATGCCATCACATTAGTCCTTTACAGCTACAGAGATTGCATAAAGGCCTATTAAATGTCAGGTTCAGGAGATCTGGAGATCGGTATTTCACCTTAAAAAACACATCTTTTACAAACGTATTATATATGGAGCGTGGGCTGCACAATGTGACACATAACAGCAACTTCTAGTTCCCAAGATACTCAAATGGGCTCCTCAGGGACTATGATGGTTTGAAAGCTCATCTTCTTGACTTTAAAGGTACTTCCTCATAGGTATGTTAATCCTAGCTGCACTGATGCTAGAGATGAGAAACTCAGAACACCACTTTGTTTTCTCTTTTCTTCTCCTCGCTTGCCTTACTGAGATGTGCTATTAAACTAAGCTGAAACTGCAAGTATAAAAAAATATCACTCATTTGGAACAATTTATTGATTTAAGCACCAGAAAGTTGCCAGGCCAAAGGCTATTTAACCTATAGGTTAAACAGATGGGCAGAGAAAGCCAGTGAACTTCTGGCTGGACATTTAATTCTATTTTAGTTTATTCTGTTTCATTCTATTTTTATATCTTGTCCTTCATCCATAGCCACCAAAACTGGTAAATTATCAAATTTCTGTAATCCAGGCATATATTAAAAGGCTGGCAGAGGGGGGCAGATTTTCAGATTGCATGCTCTAGCTGAGAAGGTCTAATGATGGCCTATAGCTCTTTGAGCTTCCCACAAGGATGGCACTACCAGCAAGGCCTCCTCAGCAGATCAAAGGTAACAAGTTGCTGGTATGGAGAGAGGTGTTTTCTTAGGTAAGTGGGGCACAGCTTGTTTAGAGCTATGCAAGTCAAAACTAAAACCTTGAATTGGTAGCCAGTGAAAACATTGAAGGGGCAACGTTTTATGGTCTCTCACAGCTGCATTTTGCAGTAGGGGCAACTTCCAAACAGTCTTCAAGGGCAGCCCAAAGTACAGCAAATTGCAATAATCCCAATGGAAAGTTACTAAAGCGTGGATCACAATGGCCACCCTTTCCCGGTCTAGGAATAGCTGTAGCAGGTGAACCAGTCACAAATGGAAAGAAACTCTCCACCCCACTGAAGACACCTGGATCTCAAGTGACAAGGTGGAATCCAGGAGCACCATGAGACTATGGACCTCATCTTTCAGGGGGAATTCAACCCAACTGAGAACAGATCTTGTACCTAATTCTTAGACATGGGACTACCAGTCTACAATGCCTCCATTTTGCCAAGATTCAGCTTCAGTTTGTTGGTCCTCATGCAACCCATTATTGCTTCAGACACTGGTCTAGCAAAGGGGTCTAACCGGGTATAGTTTTGTACCTCAAAGTAGAGAGGGTTACACATAATTGCATTCCTATCTTTGCCTTGATTTTCCCTTCCCCTGCTGTTTCCCACACTCACAAAATCTGGATTAAGTTGCTGAGGCAGGACCTGTCTTTTGCTCATGTTACTTAAAGCATCATGTACATTGTAGGTGCTTATAACTGACAAGGAAACAGTAAGAAGGTGCTCAGTAATTTTGTCTTAATATTGCATTTATCCAAGTTCAAGGAGCAATCTAGAAGCTATTTTCTTAATGGAATAGTGAGGAAAAACTTAACAAATAGGACATTTTCTGTTAGCATACCAAGTGTCTCATTTTGTTTTGTCTTGGTATGAGCTCAGCGTACTAGCTCAGACCCTGTCACTTTGAAAAATAATTCTCAGTACAAATATGCAACTTTATAGACAAATAAAGGGCACTTTGAAGGAACAAACTCAACAGATAAGATCCCTAGACACATTAAGGACTCCCAGCCCATTAACTAAACATGGCAAATTACGATCAAACACCGTACAGTTCTACAACAATCTGTCAGAATTGTTTTAGAAGCACATAGTTGAGAGACTAGACTGTTTTGACAAAGACATCTCATTCTGTCTGTCTGCATTCTCTTTAAAGGGTTTTAAAGCAAGGAAACCAACTCCAGACCTTTAGTATATTAGGTTTAAAGCCGACACTTATAAGTACTGATGTTTTCCGAAAGTCAAAAACAGAATGGCTGGAGGAGTTCCGCCAGTTCTGAAAATTATAGTTCTGTCAGCTCCGAGGACTGTAGTGACAAAGTCCTGTGACACTCGCAAAAGATCTTGCAAGGGTCAGATTCTAAAGCATTTGCAGCACAATTCTACACATGTCTACTCAAAAGCAAATCCCACTGAATTTAATGGTGTTTACTCCCAGGTATGCATATTGCTAAATATTCAATCATGATTCATTTAGGAAAAGACATTACAAGATGTAGATTACCATAATGGTCACTAAACTCTTCTCAAAGATGGGATGTTTTGGCAGCTGTCAGTAGCAACTGCAGCGGGGAGTGGGAAAGAAGGAGGGGGAAGTGACCATGCCATATGACTAGCAAAGAGACCAAAGCCAACTCAGCAATATTGCAGCCATATTAGTCAGGGTAAACTGGCCTACTGATTAAAGTAAGCTCATGTCAGCAGGCATAACTGTGCCCATTTTGTAGAAATGCAACCTACGGCACTAGACACTTCTCACAAATGTCAGAATCTGATTCCTCTTCTCTAACATACATGATGTTTAAGACTATTCATACTTGAAAGTGGGAGGAATTTTTCAATTTTAAAAAAAATTGTGACAGTTTTAGTAGTCAAATGATTGAAGTTTTTCTTATTTCCCACCCTGTTGCCTTGACTCTTCCAATTCTACCATCACATATTCTGCACTGGAAAATCTGTTTTTGAGCACACATGTGGCTGCTTTTCAGCAGCCATCACAACTGGACACAACCAATCAAGTAAAAACCAACATACCCAAGTATTTAAGCCACAAGCAGAGAAAAGGAACTAACAACGCTCCATGCCCGAGATGGCTGCAGGACAGCAAGCTGCAAATGATTAAAAATGAGCAATGTAATGTGTTATTGGAAACGCATCAGTAGGTTTTCTTAACAGGACAGGAACTGGTACTCATGTTCTACATACTGTGTAAGAAGCTTTATGGAACATCTTGGCTGCACCTACAATATGCTTGCAATAAATGCTATATACCGTATTTTTCGCACGATTGGACGCACCGGACCATAGGACGCACCTAGTTTTCAGGGGGGGAAATCAAGGAAAAAATATGATTTCCCCCTCACCGCAGCCCCCATCTCCCGCAAAAGCCCGCAGGAGGGAGAAGGGACTGACTTGGCCAGTCAGTCCCTTCTCCCTCCTTGGGGAAAAGCCCCCAAGAGCTGTGCGCTCTTTAAAGGGTGCGCGGCTCTTGCAGGCTTTTCTGCGAGGTGGGGGAATTCCCCCACCTCCTAGAAAAGCCAGCAAAGCCGTGCAGCCCCTTTAAAGAGCGCACGGCTTTTGCCTGCTTTTGCGGAGGTGGGGGAATTCCCCCATCTCCCGCAAAAGCCCGCAGGAGGGAGAAGGGACTGACTCGGCCAGTCAGTCCCTTCTCCCTCCTTGGGGAAAAGCCCCCAAGAGCTGTGCGCTCTTTAAAGGGTGCGCGGCTCTTGCAGGCTTTTCTGCGAGGTGGGGGAATTCCCCCACCTCCTAGAAAAGCCAGCAAAGCCGTGCAGCCCCTTTAAAGAGCGCACGGCTTTTGCCTGCTTTTGCGGAGGTGGGGGAATTCCCCCATCTCCCGCAAAAGCCCGCAGGAGGGAGAAGGGACTGACTCGGCCAGTCAGTCCCTTCTCCCTCCTTGGGGAAAAGCCCCCAAGAGCCGCTGGCTCTTTAAAGGGTGCGCGGCTCTTGCAGGCTTTTCTGCGAGGTGGGGGAATTCCCCCACCTCCTAGAAAAGCCAGCAGAAGCCACGGAGCCTCTTTAAAGAGCGCGCAGCTTTTGCCTGCTTTTGCGGGAGGTGGGGGAATTCCCCCATCTCCCGCAAAAGCCCACAGGAGGGTTGGAGAGTAGCGGGAAGGCGTCGCGCGCCTTCCTGCTGCCCCCCATCCTCTGGGGCTGGCGATGGGGGAAGCGCTGCTTTCCCCCCCGCCAGCCTCAAAGCCGGGTTGGAGAGTAGCGGGAAGGCATCGCGCGCCTTCCTGCTGCCCCCCATCCTCTGGGGCTGGCGATGGGGGAAGCGCTGCTTTCCCCCCCGCCAGCCTCAAAGCCGGGTTGGAGAGTAGCGGGTAGGCATCGCGCGCCTTCCTGCTGCCCCCCATCCTCTGGGGCTGGCGATGGGGGAAGCGCTGCTTTCCCCCCCGCCAGCCTCAAAGCCGGGTTGGAGAGTAGCGGGTAGGCATCGCGCGCCTTCCTGCTGCCCCCCATCCTCTGGGGCTGGCTATGGGGGAAGCGCTGCTTCCCCCCCCCCCCAGCCTCAAAGAGCAGACTCTCCTGGCTTCAGCGGAAGCAACGGGAAGCCTCCGGAGCGCAGGCTTCGGAGGCTTTGCCTTGCTATCACTGAAGCCAGGGAGCCTGCATTCGCTCCATAGGACGCACACACATTTCCCCTTCATTTTTGGAGGGGAAAAAGTGCGTCCTATAGAGCGAAAAATACGGTAATCAGCTTGTTGACAACAGAAATATTTACATGGGATGCTTAATTTGGCAGGGGCAGTTCCTTATCGAGCTCTTTTTTCCAGTCATCTTCTCTTGACGGGAAACGTTTTCACATATGCCAATACTACAAAAAATTGCTACTCAAATGCCATGTATATCCAGGTTTTTGGCATTTGGGAGCCGAAACGTTCAAAAATGGAGCCGTTCAACAACCAAGGTTTGACTGTACTCACTTGCCATGGCAAGTGTGCTGCTGCCATTTTGCTTCCAGCCTTGGAGTTGTAGAGATAGGCAGGGATCATTCTGGCAGGTATGCAATAATCCCTGCCTCTTCCGCAGCTCAAAAGTTGGGAGAAATGCTGAGAGCTCTTTAGCTACTAGGCTGCTTGGAAAACTCAAATGTACAGTCTGTGTCACCCTTGCCTGCTTTGGAGAAGAGGAAAGTAGAGAAAGTGGAAGATTTTTGCTAACGCGTGACTGAGGTGACTAGGCACTTAGGCAAACTCTACAACACATTTTCCCATCTCAAGTACTCACCTGAGACAGCCAAGCCAACAAGGGGAGGGGCAGCTGACCATAACTTTTGGTTTGACACTGCTAAGGCCAGTCAAGAACTGGGGGCGACTGTTTGAACATGTAGCTTTGGAGGTGGGATGAAATATGAATGCAAATTGAAAAAAGGAGAAGAAACCAAACACTTGTCAAATTCGGATTTTATGGCAGATTATAGTGGCTTGGTCCCTGCTCCTGACAACCTAGCAGTTCGAAAGCACGTCAAAGTGCAAGTAGATAAATAGGTACCACTCCGGTGGGAAGGTAAACGGCATTTCCATGCACTGCTGTGGTTCGCCAGAAGTGGCTTAGTCATGCTGGCCACATGTACGCTGGCTCCCTCGGCCAATAAAGTGAGATGAGCACCGCAGCCCCAGAGTCGGTCACGACTGGACCTAATGGTCAGGGGTCCCTTTACCTTTATAGTGGCTAAAAGTGGGAGATGCAAGTCAGGAAGTCCCCAGAACAGCCCCTCAACCAGGAACTCACTTAGGCAAAGCATTATTTCAGCATCAACTTCCCATCAGCAACATGGACAGCATACCAGTCTACCTTACAAGCCTCTTGATGGTATACAAATGCCACATGTATTTAAGAAGAGGTTTTTAAGCAAAGGTTGGGTGGCCATCTCTAATGGATGCTTTAGTTGAGATTCCTGCATTGCAGGGAGTTGGACTAGATGACCTCCAAGTTGCCTTCCAACTCTATGTTATTCACAGATATGCCTTTAGAATAATATATTATTCTTATTATTCTTAATACCCTCCCATCTGGCTGGGTTTCCCTAGCCACTCTGGGCAGCTTACAGCACATATAAAAATTTGTAAAACATCAGACATAAAAAAATTTCCTGATACAGAGCTGCCTTCAGAAGAATGTATATTTAAGAATTTTTTCAAAGTAGGAGAGAAGAGGCAGAGAAACAAAAGGTTCCCAGTAATTTGATACCAATGTTTAACTTCCGTGCACAACTGAGAATTTAATCATAGAGGTTTTCAGGACAGAGTTCTGTTCCTACAGCTAAAATGACATTAAATGAGTATCAAGTTTTTAATTCTGTTCTGACTGTAGATTGTGTAGTTAAGCATACATAAATATTAGTATCAAATTACTGAAAAAAAATGTGAAACGGAATGACCTGCTTCCACATTATAATTCAAAATAGTTTGTTACGTATAACTAACATCGGTTTATAAATGAAAATTCAGCTTCAGGCGGAAGGCATTCAGTACCCATGACTACCAAACCCATGAAGGTGCTTCTGACAAGGTACCCAACTGGTCTTGCTCCTTGAAACTAAGCAATGTGCATGCCAGCCATGCCCTTTGGCCATTATACACTTGGTGCCTGTCTGAAGGGAATCTAGCCACAAACATCCATGTTGTCTAGGGCCCCCTATAGTCCAACACTGACTGCATGTCCCCTGCGTCAAGGCTGATGCCTACAGAACAAGACTAGTTCATATTGAACAAATGAAGAGGACTGATATGTTTTCAAGTTCACAATTATTTTCTTTGATCATGTGTGTTTAATATGATACTGGAGCCATGAGCTCCAGATAATTTTTAGCACTTTTGGCTGTAAACACCATTTCCAAGGGATAAAGCAGCATCCTTTTACATGGGTTTTCTACTTCTGGGCAGATAGCTAATAACACACAACACACCTTACCATTATTCTGGATAGGCACAAATTTCTCCCGCGCTTTGGCAAATGATATTTTTCATGCACTGAAGATGTATGTAGGATGGGTTCTCTGTGTTATGGCCCATAGTGGTAAAACTGCTGTTCCACCAATCTAAGTTTGGCAGTTAATTGTTTGACAAGTGCTGAAGTTTTTAAAAGATGTCCGCAATTAACTACTCTAAATTATCTAGTTAATTAAGACACAAGTCACACAGTTAGGAAGTACAATTCACATTAAAAATGTATTAGATAACAGCCCATGCAGATCAAGAATCACTTCTGTTATCTCTTAGAAACACAGGAAGCTGCCTTATACTAGGTCAAACTATTGATCTGTCTGGCCCAGCATCGTCTGCTCACTTACAGTAGCTCCCTGGAGTCTTAGGAAAGGAGAGAGGACTTTTCCATCACCTATTTCAACTGGCTTTAACTTATTGTCTCAGTAAAAAAGGAACAAAACAAAGAGAAGCTTATCTGTGAAGCTCAGAAATTCAAACAAAAATCCCAGTAGTTGGAAAAGTTATAGTAAATACGTGTTGGGATGTTTTAACCGTTGCCCAATTTTATAAAGGAAACTGCCTTCATAACCATTTGCTGAAAATAGCATATAAATATTCTAAATAAAACAGTGCAATAGTGTCATGATTTTAAATTCAACTCATGTATCTGAGAATGTGATTCACTGGGTTGTAATCCAATGAAGTTGCCCTATTAGTGCAATGCCTTCAATTTGCAGAACAGAACATCCCCTCTGTCTCCTTTTCTTGTTACTCTCCCAATGTGCTATAGAGGATTGGGGGAACCCTCAGAACAGAACTGGTGGAGGGGAGGGAGGGGAAGTTTCTTTGGGCAAGCAGAGGTCCATGCAGCAACAGGACAACTTCACTGGATACAACCCAATCCTTTGAACATTTGAATTTGGCAGTGCCAAGTCTTTTATTCATTCCAACTGATTAATGCTGGGCCATAGCTTTCAGTAAAATTAACAGACATGCAATATTATTTGAAGTGCTGAAAAATATATTTAAAAGGGGAAAAAATTGCTGAATTCTACCTGACTTGAGGCAAGGTTCCAATATGCAAGCTTGGCGAAAAGTGAACTTTCACTTCTCAAGCGTATGTAATTATCAGCTGACATTTATAGTAATTGAACCTTCCTAAAACATTAATTTTAGCTCAACTAGTTTGGTTATATTTCAGTCAACTGAAATTAATAGCTGTTTTTAGAAACATCTAAAGATCTGCCACTTCTACTGTCATACCAAAAAGAACACAAACCTAGCCAGACATGCAACATGTCCATCATCATGGGTTGTATACTTCTACTTGTGCAATGCCTGGCACCTATCTACTGTGGCATCCCCTTCCAAGAGACACTCCTGAGGAATTGGGGCGGGGGCTCCAGTACAGAAGGTAAGGTGACTGGCAAAAGCTGGATGCCCTACTTTCCAAAAGGACAAACGGAAAACCACCAACTTGTGCGACTTAAGCTCTTCCAAATTAAGCTCTTCCAAAATGGGTAAATACAAAAATTGGTATTTAATTACTCATATCACAGTACAAGAGTAGATTCATTTTTATTATTTTTATAGTACATGCTACTTTACAAAACAAAAGGACTGGCCTCTACCCTGAATAGCTGACAAGACAACTTTTGACAGCAAAAGGATAGGAATATGAGACATCATCATCTTATTTATTTAATAATAATAATAATAATAATATTTCCTGCCTTTTTCCCTGATGGCACTCTAGGCAATTTACAGAACCACTACAGTTTCAGATGGTGGTCAAAAGGGCTGTAGCCAAACATTTAACAGAAACGGTGAATTTTAAGACAGGTACTAAAGGAAGAGAGGTGACAAAAGTGACATGGAAAGGTGGACCAGGCAAGAGGGAAAATAACAGAGGACAGAGTCCCTTAAAAGGACAGAAGAATCTGCAATGGCAGAACCTGAAGGGAACAGGATAGGAAATAAGAACAAAGAGCTAGGGTGGGGCAGTAAGTGCAGAGCCTTAAAGGTAAGGCAAAAGAAATTGTTCTGGATTCAGAATAAGACCTGTACAGGGATTTGAGCAGGGGTATTACACGTTGTTTGCAATGTAGTGCACACCCTGAGTACATTTTCAAGTAGGAAGGTAGAAAAGAAAATATTTAAGTAAACAAGGTAGCTCAAAATGGTCTCAACAGTGAGAATGGTGAATAAACTGGACAGCAGAATCTCAAATAGAGGTGAGAAATATGATAAAGGAATACCAGAAAAGGTTTTCCAGCAGTCAAGGTGAGAAACAACCAGAGCCAGGACCAGAGTTTCAACAAAGGGAACAAAAAGCAAGTTGTCGATATCTGTTGTGCTGTACAGGGGGAAGAGACATGATTCAGTAACAGACTGAATATCAGGAGCAAAAGCCATGTATTTGGGTCCGGATAGGATTGATGCCAATGCACAGAGAAGAAAGGAAAGCTTAGGAAGCCTGGGTGAGCTGTTTGAGATAGTGATGGAACACCTAGGGAGGGACAGATAAAACAGCTGGAGATAAAGAATTGGATACCTGGAGAGGTATAACTGGGTGTCAACACACAGGTAATACAGAAAAACTATATGTCGTTTTGTGTCAACCAGGGGTGGGAAACTGGATCTGACTGGAAGAATATAGCCAATCCTCTGTGGGCCACCATGACAGGTAGGAGGATATTTTTGTTGAATTGATTTTTGTTCCAAGAGCTTGTATATGTGTATTTTATTCTGTTTTCATCATATATACTGCTTTAATGAAGTGGTCTGATAATGATAATAATAAATAATAATAATAATAATAATAATAATAATAATAATAATAATAATAATAATACAGTGGTGCCTCGCAAGTCGAAAATAATCCGTTCCGCGAGTCTCTTCGTCTAGCGGTTTTTTCGTCTTGCGAAGCAACCCTATTAGCGGATTAGCGCTATTAGCGGCTTAGCGGCTATTAGCGGCTTAGCGGCTAAAAGGCTATTAGCGGCTTAGCGGCTTAGAAAAAGGGGGGGGGAGTGAAAAAAATCGCAAGACTCGCAAGACGTTTCTGTCTTGCGAAGCAAGCCCATAGGGAAAATCGTCTTGCGAAGCGCATCAAACAACGGAAAACCCTTTCGTCTAGCGGGTTTTTCGTCTTGCGAGGCATTCGTCTTGTGGGGCACCACTGTAATAATAATAATAATAATATCGAAGGCCTGTCAGGCATAATTAGGCCTATAGGCAAAGTATTCCCCACCATTGGTGTGGAGCTGCAAGAGTCCAGGAGAAAAATGCTGATGAAACCCAACCAGGAGTAAGCAAGGTGTTGTATCACCAGTGCTGTACCTATCCACCACCATCAAAAAGAAGGCAAAGACAGATTAAAAAATCTTAATATAGAGCTCATCAAGGTAAACCAGAATAATTATTAATATATAGGTGACTCCTTGTCAGATCTTCCACAGTCACAGACTTGTATGTGTACACTTAAAAAGCAAAGGGTGGATACTACAAATACATCATATACCGTAGATAGTTCAGTTGGTTTGAGCATGGTGCTGATAAGGTTGCAGGTTCGATGCCAGTATGGGATGACTGCATAGCCCTGCATTGCAGGGGGTTGGACTAGATGATCCTCAGGGTCCCTTCCAACTCTACAATTCTGTGATTCTGTAAGATCAACTCAACAAGGAAACAATATTGTGCCCTCAATAGGGTACTGCAGCCACTTTGTGGCAAAACGTAGCACATATTATGCTGTGGGAAACTATATTTCAGCTTAACCTATACCCCAGAGAGGTTGAGGGAAGGAGAAGGATTTTTAAGCATTTTGTGCACCGAAAAGAATACTAAAATAATAGAAGCGAACAGAAATGAATCTAAACTTTGCACTTCCATACCATTAGCCAAGCAAATGATCACTTATAATGTTCTGAATTACATCATGTGAAAATCAGTGAGATCAACACTTCAATCAAGTTATCAGAAATGCTATTCACAGCAGGCACAGAGCTCATGTGTGTCCGTCCCCCCACTTGCAAGAGCAATGGTTTTGAACTTGGCTAGGGCAGTGGTGGGGAACCTGTAGCCTACAGGCCTCACATAACCTCTGGGAATATAATCCTGAGGGAAAATAAGTGTTTTCAAATAAATGTCTATCCCTCATAATTGGAGAGGAAAAGTTAGTAATATACAATGCATAATTTGCTGATGCAATCTGCCACACTGAACTAGTTTCCCATCCCTGTTGTACCACACAGCCTTGCAAAAAGTGGTTGGGAAGACATACGGATGTACTCCTTTGTTGTCCCATCACAGTTTACACAATCGTTTAAATGGTGTTTGAGTCGGTTAGAGAAGCCTATTACAGTGGTGCCCCGCAAGACGAATGCCTCGCAAGACGAAAAACCCGCAAGACGAAAGGGTTTTCCGTTGCGGAGGCGCTTCGCAAGACGAATTTCCCTATGGGCTTGCTTTGTAAGACGAAAACGTCTTGCGAGTCTCGCCATTCCCCCCCCCCCCGCTTCCCCCCCTTTTTTCAAAGCTGCTAAGCCGTTAATAGCCTTTTAACAGCTTAGCCGCTAAGCCCGCTAAGCCGCTAATAGCGCTAAATCGCTAATAGCACTAATCCGCTTAGCTGCTAATGGGGTTGCTTCGCAAGACGAAAAAACCGCTAGACGAAAAGAATCGCGGAACGGATTCTTTTCGTCTTGCGAGGCACCACTGTACTACTCTTTTAGGTTTTTTAAAAGCTTTACCCAGAGGTAATGCCAGGACAGGTCTGGTAAGGAGAGTACCATGTGAGCATGTATTTACTCCTCTCCCACCTCCCCTACTACTAGTTTTCTCTAACTCTAAGAACATGAGAGCATGCTGAATCAAACCAGGGGTCCAGTTCTCACAGTGGCCAACAAGATTCCTATAGGAAGCCTGCAAACCGGACCTGCATGCAACAGCAGTCTCTCCTTCTATAGGTTAACCTGACATCCTAATTGGCAAACTATGGTTAATGTTAACCTCTAAAACCATTGTTTGCAAACCTCTTTCAAATAGAAACTTCAAACTGTGCTTCGGAGGCAAGCTATAACCATTGTTTGGCAATTCATAACAACAAGAGACTGAGAGGAGCTATGATAGCCATCTTAAAATATCTCAAGGGCTGTCACATGGAAGATGAAGCAAGCTTGTTTTCTCCTACTCTGGGGGGTATGACTCGAACCAATGGCTACAAGTTACAAGAAGGGAAATTCTGACTAAACATCAGGAAAAACTTTCTGATAGCTGTTCCATAGTGGAACGGTCTCCCCTGGGGAAGTTGTGGAATCTCCTTCATTGGAGGTCTTTAAGCAGAGGTTGGATGGCCATCTGTCATGGATTTGCAGTGCAGGGGGTTCGACTAGATGACCCTTGGGGTCCCTTCCAACTCTACGATTCTATGAAATCAGGGATGAAGGAGCATAAAGAGCTACAAGAGTGTTTCCTAAACCATGCGTAAGCACTATCTCTGAACGGAGTTGATATGCTGAGTTTGTTAAAAAGCTCTCTGGACACACTTTTCTCAATGTATAGTCTACTATCAGAAATAATTTCAAGGCAACAAATTCCTACCTAGGAAACAAATGTGATTTGGTTTAACAAACAAGAACTTGATTAGTAGAAAAAGAGTTACTCTTTAAAAAATTATCTACCATGTAAAATGCACTCAATTACTGTTACACAGAAGGTGAGAGAATTAATTAACATTTGCAGAGAGCTACCACATCTTCAATAAATACCGTATATCAAACCTCTAATATAAAAAAACACCTTAAATCAAACTGTATCTAGGGAGCACAGACAAAGTGGCCACTAATAAATGCAGACTACAAAGGGAGCAAGAATTACAGCAACACAAAGCACAGCTGCATCAACTGAATGAAATATTTTAACTACTTCCCATAAATGACAATGGAAAATGCTACTGGTAATTGTGTTATCCACCCAGCAAAAAAATCATGTTGCAGCAAAATTTATCCAGTACAAGAGAAATGAACTGTATCATCATCATTCTATTCCAAAAGGTGTTTATATCTGCAGTCTGCATCTATAAGCCTTCCCGGCTTTTCTGGATGCTAACAGCATAATAGCCAGCTTTTCTGTATTGCCTTTCATGCTTGAGAATCTCAAGAGTCTACAGAGAGTCTGCCTCAGATACGGATGAGAAACTTTGCGCAAAATGAGAAAAGTCACCCTAGAACCTTGATTCAAGGAAGAAAAAATTATTATGTGATCACAGAACAAGAAAGCTCTATAGACAAAGATAGGATTAATTCAGTGGCATAAGTGTACTACAGTGTGACCTTTTTGAAAAATTAGCTGATCCAAGATATCCTGAAACAATTGAAATTGTAACACTAGAGCTTCATATATATTGCACCTCACCAGTGAGAGAATAGTAAAAAAGATATAAATAAATAAATAAAAAGTCAGTCTCTATAAGGCCCTCTCAAGCATCAATAGGGTAGGGGACTTCAGTGTTGCAGTGCTTCTGAAGTCCACAACAGGCAGAAAAGCTTTAAGTAAGATTATCTCTCTCTACACTACACTTTGGACTCTAATTGCTTACTACATGGTACATACTAAATGATTTCTAATCACTGAACTCAGCAGTTCCTCTCCATGGTGTGGTGTATTGATTCAATCTCTATCCCAACTTTTAATTAGTGATGGCCAAGTCTGCTAACAAACAAACAAAACCTAACAAATACTGCACAAAGTAAGGGATCAACAACTTCCATATCCATTCCAAACTCCACCAGCAATTTTCAGATAAACTCTAACTATCCTACCAGTCTTTGCACTGCCATCTAAACTTTCTCAGTTTAGATGTTGGCCTCCCTGGAGAGAGAATACCCAAGCTGTGATGTGAAATGGTTGTTATTACCACAAAGCTGTTAAGCAAGACCATTATTGTACCATACCCAAGCAAAACTAATGAGGTGTCATCTAGAAGAAACACAATTACCTCTGTCAGGGAGGTTGAAAGAATAAACTCGCTCTAAGTAAACACTTTTTTTTTTTAAACAATTTATCACTCATTTTCACAACTCTAAAAAGCAAACTGAGAAATAAGGAGTTGCTTAATGCTTCTGAGCTTAAATCCACAGGAAAGAGAACAAATGAATAGAAAGGGGGGGGGGGGAATGCATTTTGGATACACACATCCAGAACACACAAATCACACTCTGAATCTTCCATGCCAGTTCTTTGCAGACTCACAGCACAATCATGTCTGTGTTTATTCAGAAATAAATCCCACTACGTTCAATAGGGCTTAGTCCAATGTGCCTGTGTTAAGGCTACAGACTTCTTCAGACAGACGAAAGAATGCAAGCGGGCGCAGGATCTTCCTGTGCTGCGATGTTATTATGGAAGGCCCACTACAAATCATATCCTTTTGGGAAGAGCTCTCTGCTTTGGCACTTCGGTGCCAACTTAAAAGAGTAAGGAAGAAGAGCCTGTGCAAGTACAAAGCAGAGAGAGAGAAAACTTGGACCCAGGTCCACATTCGAACACTATGAATCCCGAATTATTGCAAAGGATACCGAAAAGGGGAAAGTTGTGGAGGGGCGGGGGGAGGAGGAAGAAAGAAAGAAAGAAAGAAAGAAAGAAAGAAAGAAAGAAAGAAAGAATTAGCATACCAAACCCTAGTTTAGGATGTCAAATGCTCAGGACCCATCTCCCTTTAAAAAAAGTAAGGGAGCCGGGCAAAAAAGCCAAGCCCGAGGACGTGAAAGGGAGCGGGGGGATGAGCTTGTGGGTCACCCCGGGGGATAAAGAGGCAAAGGATAAAAGGGGGAAGATTCAAAGGGCGGGCGTTCGCCACAAGTGTAAAAAGAAAGAAGCTGTCAAGGAGCGCACCGCCAGGGCTCCGAAGTGTGCCCGGCGAAGTAAAGTGGCCGTCGGAAGAAAAGAGGCGAGCGCTTGCCGGGAGCCTCGGGCATTTGGGGGGGGGGTCGCCTGTCTCCCCAGACCCTCGCCTGGGTTTTGAGGGACGGAAGCACCGGGGCGGAACTCGCTGCCACCCAAACACCGGGGACAGGAGCGCAGGGGCAGGACCCCGGGGTTTGCCTAGAGGCAGCGGAGGGAGGACGACGAGGACGGCGGCGGTGGAGCGGGGCATCCCCCACAGGGCCCGGGGAAAGGGAGGGGAGATTCGGGGGGCTACATAACAACCCCCCCCCCCGCGCCATACACACGCCTCGCAAGTGCCCCTTTGGACCCCTTTCCCCTCCTCCCTGCTCTCACCGAGCGCGTCTTTCAGCTGCAGCCCGGAGCCTCCATGATCCCCGGCTGGGCTGCAGGGGCCGGCCCGCCTCAGCGGCTCTCGCTACTACCCCCTCCTCGGTCTGCTCCGGCCGCCGCCGCGGCCGCCATTTTGAGCCACAGACTCCGGCCAGACTCGTTCGGGAGGAGGAGGAGGAGGAGGAGCGGGAGAGGGGGGGGAGGCGGGAGGAGCGAGCACGGAGCATGCGCAGCGTCGCCCTGGGCACGTGGTGCGCTGAGGGAGGGAGGGAGGGAGCGAAGCGGCAAGGAGAAGTTGCCCGCGAAGAGGCGATGGGTGGGTTTCCCGTGCACGTCGGAACGCAGGGAAATGCTTTGCGCCGAGTCAGGCCGCTGGTTCTCCGGGGTTTGAGGCAGAGGCGGAGTCTCTCTCTTCCCCCCCCCAGCCTTTCCTGGGGATTGAACGAGGGGCTTCCAGCGCGCAAAGGGCTGGCTCTGCGCGGCGCTTCTTACTCGCCAGTAAAGCGCGCGCAGGAGTGCGCTTGCCATGCAGAGCGCGATCGTATGCACACTTTCCAGTGCACCTTCCTGTCACTGCAGAGAGTCCAGGAGCTAATTCTGGATGCAGGTTTGTTGCACAAGAGTGCCAAATCCATTTTACATCTGCCGTTATTCCATTAAATCTCACCTGCAAAAAAGTGACAATCTACAAGTGACATTCGTCTTTTTCTAGACAATCAGTTAATTACTTGGTCTCTGTGGTGTCATAGGACAAGGCACCTTTCTTGGCATTTGCTGAAACAGATCAAACATGGCTGCCCTTGTGGTATTGGTTTCACCAGTAAAAGAGGCTTGAAACTAATGTGGGCCACCCTAGAATTGCATGTATAGAAAGACTTTGGGAAACTTGTTGTTGTTTAGTCGTTTAGCTGTGTCTGACTCTTCGTGACCCCATGGACCAGAGCACGCCAGGCACTCCTGTCTTCCACTGCCTCCCGCAGTTTGGTCAAACTCATGCTGGTAGATTCGAGAACACTATCCAACCATCTCGTCCTCTGTCGTCCCCTTCTCCTTGTGCCCTCAGTCTTTCCCAACATCAGGGTCTTTTCCAGGGAGTCTTCTCCTCTCATGAGGTGGCCAAAGTACTGGAGCCTCAGCTTCAGGATCTGTCCTTCCAGTGAGCACTCAGGGCTGATTTCCTTAAGAATGGACATGTTTGATCTTCTTGCAGTCCATGGGACTCTCAAGAGTCTCCTCCAGCACCATAATTCAAAAGCATCAATTCTTGGGCGATCAGCCTTCTTGATGGTCCAGCTCCCACTTCCATACATCAATACTGGGAAAACCATAGCTTTAACTATACGGACTTTTGTTGGCAAGGTGATGTCTCTGCTTTTTAAGATGCTGTCTGTTGGGAAACTTATCAAACACCAAAGAACAGACAAGTGTCTCCAGCTATATTTCCCACAATGCTGCTGACAGAGGTCACACACCACACATTTAAAGCACATGGCATCCCCTCTCCCAAATACCTCTGGGAATGATAGTTAAGAGCAGGTGCGGGAATTGTAGCTCTGTAAGGATAAACTCTTGGGAGAAGCAATTTGCTTTAAATATATGGTGTGAGTGTGACCAAAGTAATCTGCTTCAGGGCATTTTGAGAAGTTAAAATGGGTAGGCTCCAGTCACTACCCGTGAAGAAAGAAAGAAACCATTTAAAGAAGGTCCCTGGACTCAGCAGTAGACTCTGCTAGGGTATTGAGGCCTTGGCATTGACCAAGGATGCCAGGTATTGGTGGAAGTAAATTGTCAGGTAGAAGCAGATACTTAATTTAAAAGTGCTTCCTAATTGAGGTTTTCTTTTTTAAAAAAATCAGGCATGTGACACCTATGAGCCACCCACAAGCTGCCAGCTCCCAGGTTAACTGCTAGTCCAAACTTCAGAGCAGGACTTCCAGGTTCACTGATGGTGTCATGTTCTAAAACAGGGACTATAGGCTGGCCCATTAGGATGAATGGGGCACTGCCTTGCAATCTGCCTCCAACCAACCCCACCTGCCTGCCTTCTTACTTAACATCCATTGCAGGGGATGACAATGGCTTTCAGCTTCCTCCTCAATCTCAGTCTTGCCTTTGTAGAACTCCATAGGGAAGATGATGGGGGCAAAACTAGAACTGGTTGGCCCTGCCCATCATAGGGTTCTGGGAACACCTACAGATGAACTCCCTGCCTCCAGAAGCGGTTTAGTCATTCTGGCCACATGACCTGGAAAGCTATCTGTGGACAAATGCCAGCTCCCTTGGCCTGAAGCAAGATGAGTGCCACACCCCATCGTCGCTTTTGACTGGACTTAACTGTCCAGGGGTCCTTGTACCTTTACTTTTTTTTCCTTTTTCTTTTTACCTTCCAGGGTGTATGAATAGATTCCATGTCCGGCTGTTCTTTACATCCATTTTTCAAGACGTGTCTTTGCATATGTTAGGCAGCTATGTGGTTGCATCCTAAATCCAGAGGCCAATCAAGCAAAACATTTTGCTTAAGTCTTTGGTCCAGAAGGATTGCTTAACAGCGCTAAGAAATATAAAACTTAAATTAAGGCTGCAATCCTGTGTTCAGTTGTCCAGGAATAAGCCTTATTTTACAGTGCAATGTTATGCTTGCCTACTCAGAAGCAGATCCCACTGTGTTCAATGGAGATTTCCCCGTGGTAAGTGGGTGCAGGGCTGCAGCCTAAGAATGTAGTCCCAATATTACTTTCTTGCAAGTAAGTCCTATTGAATTTAATAGGATTTATTTCCGAGTAGACATGTATAGGATTGCACTGTAAAATGAGACTTACTCTTAGATTAGCATGCATAGGATTGCAGCCTTAATTTCAGTTGAGGGTTGTGATAAATCTGAGTAAATGTACACAGAATCAAGCTGTATAACTGCTGACATTCATTTTATCATTCAGAACTCAAGACTTCAAAACCAGCACTGGTACCAATAGAAATTTATTACCTGGAAAGACCTTATATTCGGCATCATTTTGTTTTATATGCCAACATCTTGAAGTGCATCTGTAGGATACGGTTGGAAAATTTTATAACTAAGCAATGCCTGCAGTTTGGAGTAAAGGTTCCTTTGTGCTGTGCACTGCAGAGATATAGCTAAAGATAGCTCATTCTCTCAAAAGCATGCTGTCTGTGGTCTTCATTCAGCCAATAACCACAAGGCAACCACTGAATGGAGAATCACAGAGTGTTAGGTATCCATTCTGAAAAATAAACAGCACTTGGAGTCTGTAGTCTTGGTGCCATAATCATTCACAGACCTGTCATTTTACTCACTGTGCTCAAGACTGCCTAATTTGGTTTTTCTCTGCCACCTATGCTGTGACTAGGTGTGAAGGATCAAAGAATTTTAGTGTAATTCAGCATCACTTTTTTCTTCTTCCTGGATGAGTTGGCAGTTCAGTTTTTTAGATCACTGTGACAGTATATCAAAGCAAGAAAGCAATGTCTTGACAGCCCTAGTAATTAGGCTTGAATGCAGGTAGTGAGACAGACCTGGATTTACTGAGCTTTGCTGTGCTAACTGTGCATTATTAGCTAGGAGACTTGAGTGGTGATATCTGGGCGCACTGACTGAAGCGCTGGGAAGTTTTTCCTCTAGGCCTCTTGCAAATAATACTTGATTATTACAACAGAACAGTTTAAATTCAGTTCATTTTGTTCCCTACACTGACAGACTGCGTACACACAATATATTTAAAGCACCTCTCCTACAAGAATCCTGGGAACTCTAGTTTGTTAAAGGTCCCCAGGATTCCTGGGTGTTTTTGTGCACTTCAAACATTTGGTGCACTGTCAATCTCACACACATTCACCCCACAGCTTCTATCCAGTGTGAAAACAACATACAAAAATGCATTATATTGGGTGAAAATGCTTCCAAAAATGTGCATGTTAGTCAAAACTGCATCAAACTGTGTTTATTAGGGGAAATTCTGAAGAATTTTCATGAGATTATTATGTATTTATTTTTTGCAAATTGCTGCAGAAATGTAGAGAACTGAATTTAATATTAGAAATATGAGAAACTGAGAGAACCAACACTGACAAATCCTTCCATCTCTGTACATCAGCATCATCATATTATTTATACCCCGCCCATCTGGCTGGGTTTCCCCGCCACTCTGGGCATCATCCACTTATACCACACAGTACTGTTTCCAAAGGTGGACACCAATTATGGGAAACACAAACCAGGAAAGTGCTGTTATGCTCATGCCTTGCTTGTGGACTGGCCCCTGGTTGGCCCCTGTGAGAACAGAATCGCCATCATCAGTTTATTTGTGTGCCATTTCCCCAGCAAACTGCCCAAAGTGGCTCACAACATTTCAAACAAACATTAAGTACGGTGGAACCTTGGTTGTCAAACGTAATCCGTTCCGGAAGACCGTTCGACTTCCGAAACTTTCGACAAGCAAGGCGCAATTGCCAGTCGGCAGAATCCAGTGAAAAAATGGGAAAACGTGCCTTCGACTTCTGAGGCGTGTTCGAAAATGGAAGCATTCGACTTCCGAAGCGTTCAACAACTGAGGTACCAATGTATAACAATTTGAAAAACATATTAGAAACAATTAAAAACAATCACAGTATCAATACTGGACTAAATGAGTCTTTGGCCTGATCCAGAAGGACACTTTGGATGTTCTTACTTCAGGAGGGTGTATGGCTGGACCAGTGAGGGGCGTGGCCTGTGGGCCAGGTAGAATTGCTTGGAGGGTCTCATTCAGTCCTGTTGCCTGGGTTTCCTTGTTCTCACCTTGTTCTCTTCTAATGGCAATGGCACCCACCCGAGAGCTGCCGGAGCTGAGTTCCGGTGAGTTCCGGCTGAAAAAAGCCCTGCCTAAACTATAGGATGAAGGAGGAGGGTGGAAAATACAGCTGGTAAAACGTAGAATGCCGATCTGTTTTTAGAACAGGAGAGGAGGCAGAGGAGGGAAGGTTGTTGGCTGCTCACCGAAATATGGGGAGTGAATCAGCACCTTCTGGCTAGGTGTGGTTGCCATTCCCTTTGTACGGAATATGAATTGTGCATCATCCACTTCAACCGCACCTCAGTGAAATCCAATGTAGCTTAGATTTGTCATAGTTTGACTTGAAGGCGCCTGGGCCCCAAACCTGAAGTCCTTAAATAAAATCAAGAATCGTTCCTTATCCCTGCTTGACTGCAGGCAAGGCAAAGCTACTGCTAATTTGACTGCCGTCTCCTAATTGGCACCAGCCATACAAAAGAAATCATGGAACTGGAGATTGGTCAATAACTCTTCCTGCAGCAATTGGAATGTGCCTCACGGCAAACGCCTTGTCTCCCTCAACCTGCCCGACATGTCTATTTTTGGACTGCTGTGTAGCACAGCATAAGATCAGGCTTGCAGTCAGTAGATCAGAAGGCCAAGTTGCGATGTGTGTGTTTAAATGTTTCTAATGGACTTTTCAATGCATCATCACAAACTTCAGATTCAGGTGTGGGGAACCTTAGACACACAAATGTGAGTGGGGAACATTCACAAAAGAAAGGGGGGCAGGGGGAGGAGAAGCCAGTGAAGGTTACCATTAATGGATCATACACAACTATAGGCGCCACTCAATATGTTAATTTTATCGTGCATTCATGATGGTTTGTGCTCATGATAGTATCAGGGCAGTTATTCACAGTTCCTGCCTGCAGTACTGTTTGTACCTGCTGAAGTTTTGAGAGGCCTCATTTTCAAGCAGTGCGTGTCCCATAACATCCTGCTGAAATCCTGTAACTTTCGATACCACAAATGTTCCAGGATTGGAATTATTCTTTTTGTTCTCCTTTTGTTGTGCTGTAGTGCAAGAGCACCCTTCCAAACAGCAATGATGTAATAACATTGGGGAAGCGGAATTATGTGTGAACAGTCCAGTATAAAGTAAATCCACTACAGTGGTACCTCGGGTTAAGTACTTAATTCATTCCGGAGGTCCGTTCTTAACCTGAAACTATTCTTAACCTGAAGCACCACTTTAGCTAATGGGGCCTCCTGCTGCTGCCGTGCTGCTGGAGCACAATTTCTGTTCTCATCCTGAAGCAAAGTTCTTAACCTTAAGCACTATTTCTGGGCTAGTGGAGTCTGTAACCTGAAGCGTATGTAACCTGAGGTACCACTGTACTAACAAACTATTATTGCATCAGTGGTGTGTTGCAGAACACAGCCGCACATCAAGTCTGAAGGGGCCCTATGAGTTATTGGGGCTTCTCTGTTAATCACCAGTGGGGCCACATTAACTGTTTGGTGCTCCTCTAAAAACAGTAATATGTAGATATTTGGGAAGGTAAGTTCTACTGTATGGTGTAGGCGTGTAATATGATGAGCAGAAGTTATGCTTTACCTCCTCCTTTACTCATGGTCCAAGGAAAAGCTCCTCCCTGTTTTGAAGGCTGGGACTGGCTAAGATTGCTAAACCTCAACTGAGGAGACTTCAGCTATGGTGATTTGCTCAGGGGAGAAGCAGTCCTTCAGAAGACATGCAGAGCTATCTAGAGAGTGCCTCCAAAAAGGGTAAAAAGGGTGACCCAAATGTCAAACCACATATTTTAAGTCCCACTGGTATGCTATGTGTCACAATATTTGCTGTTGTTAGTTTAATTTATTTTCCACATTATTTTTGAAATGCACACCCCTCTTAATTTTCAAAGAAACTCAAGGTAGCTTACAACAACGAAAAGCACAACAGTAAAATATATAACAAGTCCTGTTGAAAACACAAATAACTACATCAAAGCCAGTCCTGGATAACCAAGCCCATTCTCAAAGCAGCTAGCAACCCTTGTTGCATAAAATTGACATAAAACTGACGGAGCAGATTTAAGATCCAGTAAAGATGATACAAGACACTAAGAGCTGTGCTTGAACTTGGAAGTTCATTTTAGGCTTGCTGGGTTATTACGATTCATCTTGATCCTATCTGGCACCAATATTAGCTCCGTTAGCCAGATTTTACAGAAAGAAGTCCAGTGGGATCAAGAAAAGGGAGCAGGGTTTGCAGAAGCCAAGAAATGTCTGAAGACATCCACCCTTATTCATTGCAGCAGCCAAAAAGAGCTTACTTTGTCTCGCAATTATCTCTCCATATGGACTGGAAGCCGTGTTAGTCCACTGAATGACTGATGGCACAATCTTTATGCATCATGTTGGTCTGAGACTTAAACGGTAATCTAAAAAAAGGGAGGAGCATAACATTTGTAATGTTTTGTGCTTGTTGCCACCTTGTGGCCAAAAGTCAGATGAGTTTGTTTAGCACAGAACATGGTACAAGTCCCCTTTCCCCCGAGGCTCCCAAACCAGCTGAAGGTTTTTGTGATGTCAGAAATAAACAAATGCTAGTGATTAGCTGGTGTTTCTCGTGTGGTCTCCATACACTTCATGGAGTCAGAGACATATTCCCTAAAGTTGTTAATTTCCATATTCTAAGAATAGTCCAAAGAATCGGGCCAAGTCCTGATACAAATCAAGCCTAGGTTCTACACTCAGATGGGTTTCATTCAATTTTCTCAACCTCCTCCTGAGAATGCTGGGAATTATCATATAGCAAGCTCATTGACCATTCTCTGTTAAATCTACCCTCACAGAACTACAATGCCCAGATTTCCATAGGAAGAGGACCCATATTTCAAAATAAGCCCATAACTATGTATTCTTATCTGGGACCTATTTCGGAGTTAATGTGGACGCGATCTAGCCGCATGTCTGTCCTAAATAAGTGTTTTTAGGCAGATAGATCAGCTTGAACATCAGTAATTGGCAAGAGTTAGCAGCCTGTCCATTCAACCTGGAATAAGCTGCTCTCTAAACTCAAATTTGCCAAAGTAAATGGAATTTAACCTTTATAAATTATGTCATTTGCTGGAATGTAATTATTTGTACCTAAAGCCCGAGCAGCGTATTTAATCTGCGTACTGTTCAAAACACTTTACTTCTGAGCCTCCTCTGTTCTCCCTCCTCTTCCACCCATCTCATGTTAATTGTTAGCTGTGATCTCCAGATTGTATTCTGAGTGCGTGATAATTCAGCGCCATCTGCAGTCAGGACATTAAGAAGTGGGTGTGATGCCCAAGCTTCTAATTAAAAACAATAACCCAAAACAGAGATGGAAGCAGCATTTTAAAGAGGCAGCTGAAAAGATGGATGGAAAATTAAAGCAGTGTAGCAGATTTCTAAATGAGTAACATAAGGGTTTCCTGTTATTTAATAAGCTTCATCTTTTGTAATCCCAACTTTGATATGGATGAGTGCGTTCCTCTTTCAAGAGGATTCTGTGCCATTTTGTCTGTTTGGTTTTGGTACTCTTGATCAAGTCAGATGGACTTAATTCTAAGCCAACGGAAAATCCTGCTGTCGTCTTACTGCATTCACAGGAGTGCAGGGAACAGCCTTAAGAACATTATAAGAGTCTGATGGAACTGAGCGCAAGAGCACTCTTTCCCCCCTGTGGTTTCCAGCAAATGGTATTGTAAGCATTGCTCCTTCCAACTGTGGAGGCAGAGCGTAGTCATCATGGCTAATGGCCATTGATAGCTCTCTCTTCCATGTAACTGTCTAACCCTCTTCTAAATCCTCCATGTTGGTGACTATAACTCCCTCCTGTAGGAGCAAGTGTCATAGTTCTCCTATGCACTGAATGAAGAGAAACTTTCTTTAATCTGCCCTGAATCTTCCAGCATTCAAGATTCAGGTAGGTAGCAGTGTTGGTCTGACGCAGTCAAAATAAATTTAAAAAAATAAAGAATTGTCCAGTAGCACCTTAGAGACCAACTAGGTTTGTTCTGGGTACAGTCATAAGGTAAAGGTAAAGGGACCCCTGACCATTAGGTCCAATCGTGGCCGACTCTGGGGTTGCAGCGCTCATCTCGCTTTATTGGCCAAGGGAGCTTCCGGGTCATGTGGCCAGCATGACTAAGCTGCTTCTGGCAAACCAGAGCAGCTCACGGAAACGCCGTTTACCTTCCCGCTGGAGCGGTACCTATTTATCTACTTGCACTTTGACGTGCTTTCGAACTGCTAGGTTGGCAGGAGCAGGGGCCAAGCAACGGGAGCTCGAACCGCCAACCTTCTGATCGGCAAGTCCTAGGCTCTGTGGTTTAACCCACAGCGCCACCCACATCCCAGGGGTACAGTCATACCTCGGGTTAAATATGCTTCAGGCTGAGCGCTTTAGGGTTGTGCTCCGCCAGCGACCCGGAAGTAACGGAACACAATACGCGTGTTTCTTTCGCTTCAGGATGTGAACGGGGATCCGGAACAGATCCCGTTCATATTCAGAGGTACCACTGTATAAGCTTTCGTGTGCATGCACACTTCTTCAGATACACTGAAACAGAAGTCACCAGACCCTTATATATAGTAGGAGGCTGGGGCAGGGTTTTTCTCAGAAGCGTAGTGGGAGATAGGTGATTGACTCAATGGCTATGGTAAACCTGTTGTCAACTGTTAATGACCGCAATTAGTCCTACAGGAAAAAGCAAGGGATAGTGTGCAGATGACCAAAAATAGCTTTAGCACATGTAATGAGACAAGAATCCAATATCTCTATTCAGACCAGATCTCTCCATAGTTTTCAGTTTAGTAATAAGTTGTAATTCAACAACTTCTCTTTCAAGTCTATTTCTGAAATTCTTTTGTAATAAGACAGCTGCTTTGAGATCCTGTATTGAATGTCTTGGGAGATTGAAGTGTTCTCCTACTGGCTTCTCTGTCTTGTGATTCCTGATGTCAGATTTGTGTCCATTTATCCTTTGGCGTAGGGTTTGGCCTGTTTGTCCAATATAGAGACAAGCAGGCCAAACCCTACGGCAAAGGATATATCTAGCTAGCTGTCAGTTCCTCCAAGCCCTACCTAGAAATACCAGAAATTCAACAAAATACACTCTCTTGCTTCATGTAATTATTCAAAACGCATGCTTTCCGCGAAGCCTTTGGCTTAATCCCTGATAGTCAGCTTGTGTTTATTCTTCACCCGTTACATTCACTTCTTGCTTCTCCCTGCGCAGAATTTTAAATCAGAGCAGGGACCCATAAACCACCATAAAATGAAAAGTCAAAGAAGAAACAGAGCCCAAGGGTAGTGGTGTGTTGTTGAACTCTTACCTCCCAAAAGTCCCAAAGCAAGAACATACTGCCCAAACTTTGCAGATCCAGGATGTTCCAGGATGGTGAGTCGTGTGATCGAAAAAGCAGCACCAAAAAGCACTCTTTCAGGGTGAAAGTGTGGTGCAAAAGTAGTGGAACTCCCTCCCTAATGTACACATTACAATTCACTCCAGCTCCAATGCGCTACCACCATTGGTGTCTGGAGCCAGGTACACATGACGATAGCCACAATCCATGTGGGACCTTAGGATGAAGGCCGCGTAAGTAAATAAGTTAAATAAATAAGTAGTCCCACAGATCTCTCGAGAAATACTGCTGCCTGGTGTCCTCAAACCAGCTTCCATTCAAAATGTAAGCCGCAGTTAAGCTGAGGTGTGTACATCTGAGGCAGCCATTGCACATGTGCAGATGACAGCTTCACTTAATCGGAGTTCAGAGGACAAAAAAAAATTAGGTCGTGACCTCCCCACCCTCTCTTTGATGTGTACAGAAGGGGGAAATGACCTTGCCATGTTTCCAGCTGTTAATGTATACATGGCCAAAGACAGCTTTAGGAGCATTTTTCAGCCCCAACTCAAATTCATTTTTATGCCTCTGTATGGTAAAGTGTCTCAAAATAAATCTGTGTGTGGCTTGTTTGAAGATGGGCACTTATTTGCTGTCAGGAATGGCCTGAAACATCTTGTCCCCTCAAGCAAAGGACAAGCTGGCACGTCCTGTCCGCTTCATGGACCGATGGCTGAATCTAACTTCAAGACTGGGGATGGGATGGTGATGGGGCAGGTTGCATAGCATATATAGTTGAGCTCTCCAACAGAGTTGACTTTTCCTTACTTTACCTAACAGTAGCGCTGGTCCTGTCTGTTTCTCTGGGCAGGTATAGGAGCTCTGTCCTCTTCTTCATCTGGCCACCCAAGAGAACTGGTATTCTAGGTGCTTGTCCATTTCTACCATCTTTTGTGTGTACACACGCAAGCGTCCTGTAAAATTTTTGCTTGCTGATAAATAAAAATGCACACACTTCTCCCTTGCAATCCAAGGAAACCTAGCACTGAAAAATATACAAACGTTAGCACAAGTAAAAACCAACAATAATATAAAAAGGCTGAAACACAGCACAGCTTAATGGAATGGTATCTTTTTGTGCTTGTTTGCTCATCTGCTTTGTCTTAAAAGTTTTCCCCCCTATAATTTTTATTAAATTTTCTGTTTTACATTTTTGAATATTAATTTAAACAACCTTAAAATATCAGTGAATGCCGCAGTAGTGGCATACATAAATAACCCTTTTTGACACCTGGGAATTTCCACCTGAATTATCCCCAAGCTTTGTCTTAAAAGTTGGTGGTTTTGAATGTTCCCTCCTTTATCTGTGTTAAAATGAGGGTTAGCATCATGGCATGGCCTTAAAAGTGGGGCACAAATCCTATGCAGTACAGGCAGGGAATCACCAAGTGGTGCTGTTTCCAACAGCTGGATATGCCTTTTGGTGTTGGCATGAATTAGGATGGAGGTTGACAGGTTGTCAACTTTTCAGCCAGACACAGCACCTGTGCCTTAAGAGCTGCTTGACAGTAGCACAACTGAACGTTGAATCTTCAAGCTGTGAAAAGCTTCACCTGCTGGTTTCTGTAATTCAATCTGGTAGTGGGCAGAGACAACTTTTTAAAAATGTGGCCAGTGGTAGCAACCTTACAGACTGTGTGTGTGTATGTGTGTGCATGTAAATGCACATCTGTATATATGTTTTTCTTCCAGAGAGTTGAAAGAGATTTGCGAAAGGGTTTGCTGCTCATGGAATGTAAGGTAAAGGTAAAAGACCCCTGGACGGTTAAGTCCAGTCAAATTCGAATATGGGGTGTGGTGCTCATCTCGTTTTTCAGGCTGAGGGAACCAGTATTTGTCTGCAGACAGATTTCTGGGTCATGTGGCCAGCATGACTCAACTGCTTCTGGCGCAACGGGACATTCTAATGAGTGCCAGAGCACATGGAAACGCCGTTTACCTTCCAGCTGCAGCAATACCTATTTATCTACTCGCGCTGGTATGCTTTCAAACTGGGAGCTCACCCTGTCATGTGGATTCGAACTGCCGACCTTATGATCGGCAAGCCCAAGAGGCTTAGTGCATGTATATTTATTTGGCTCTTGCCCCCGGTGAACAGCCTTTGCAGACCCTTGAGGCCAGACCATGTTGATCATAGGCAAGATTAGGACAAAGTACATGAAAGTGTATCAATGCCTGGCATTGTCATTCAGTATTCTTGGGCATTTGTTTTCAAGGAACCAATACTTCAGCAGGGCCTCATTGGTGTAAATGCTTACCCTAGGCCCAATTCATTCATTCATTCATTCATTCATTCATTCATTCATTCATTACCCTAAGCCCATCTGCACTGGGCAGCTCAGTCTGTGCATGGCCAAATTTTGTACAATGACAGACCAATCCATGCGCGTCCCACCCCACATGTAGAAGGAGGCCCATGCACTCAAGCCTGGAGCTATCTCTGTGTGTTTATTGGAAGCAAATAATCTTTTAGACCACTTTCATCTCACCTGTTGCCATTCCCCAGCCACAGACACAATTTATTTCATTTTTAACTTATAGTTAAGAATGTAGTAGTTAAAATTCCATCTTATTTAAGTCAAATACTTTGAAAAATTTAGCTCCTCTTGTAATTATCACCCTGATTATAACTGCCTTGACATTTATTTGTTAATTCTAGTGTAGGTGCAAATCACAACATGAACATTAAGGAACTATCTGCAAGCTACTTACTTCGGTCTTGCAATTTGATTACATGGTCCAAAGCGTTAATCCGAGGATGAAGTGAGTTGAGAAGGGGTAGGTGGATGTGAGGAGAGAAGAGCCTTGATTAATATGAAAAGCAGACTCACAGCACACATAGCACACAATGCTCTCCATTCTATTTCCCAGTGCAAAGAGCAACTGACATGCAGTTACAATTCTCCAGTTAGGCTGTGCTGGCGGCAGCTGATGGGTGTTGGAGTTAGGCTACATTTAGACCATACATTTAAAGCAGTATTCTATTACAGGCGACAACCATTTTCACGGGGGTTCCGTTCACATTGGTGAAGCACGCATACGCCCGCCGCATTACACCCCCATTCTGCCCTCTTCCGGGTCCAAAAGGACCCCACACAACAGCAGTCCCATGTCAATCAGACATACACAAAATGGTCGCCACCTGTACTTCAACAGTTGCGGCTTCCCTCAAAGAATCCTGGGAACTCCAGCTTACCCATCACAGAGTTTCATTCGCCAGCCCCCTAAACAAACTTCATTTCCCAGAATTATGTGATGAGGGTAGAAGCCATGGCTATTAAAGTGGCATAATACTACTTTAAATGTGTCTTGGGGATGCAGCCTAACAACCTCTGAAGGGGCACTTGTTCCTCATTCCTGACCTACGGGATGAGACTGAGGAACTGTGGCATTTAACTAGAGATTTCTTCAGATACTTGTTCTCACTGTAGAAGATAGGGTTGAAGAGGGCTTTTGCCTGTGCCTCAGGCTCTTGGCTCAGGGAAGAGGAGATCAGTATGCAGAGCCAGCGCTGTTTGCCCTTCACGCCTTGCTCAATCAGGTACGCCTTTGTTCATCATTTTTATGATCCACCTCTTGCAGCGTAAATGCAATCAATACATACAAACAAGTCCAAACAACCCACAAAGACAGAAACAGCCACGCATGCATGGGAATAAATAGGCCCTTAAATACCGTTTAAAAACATGTGAGAGCAGGAGAGGCTGTGCCTGGTGCCTAAAAAGAAGAGATATGACACCAGGTGGGCATATCTCTTGAGGGACAGTGTTCCAGAACTTGGATGGACGACCTGAAAAGGGCCTTCCTGTTGTATCAACCTGACCTCAGAAGGAAGGAGTACGCAGAGGAGGACCTCAGGGGATGACCTCAGTTGGCCAGAGGTGGTCCTTTAGATATCTCAGCCAGTATGCTGTTTAGGGCAGGGGTGGTGAACAACTAGGGGTGGCTCTACACACAAGGGGGTGGGGAATGCTATAAGTAAGTCAGAAATTAGATTGTTATAACAACAGAAAAAATTCCTATGGAAAATCATGTTTAAAAAATTTCCTGCTCTCTGGCTCCATCTGGTGTTGCATGTTTATAGTGCATTCAAATTGCTGTTTCTTTACTAATGTAGCTGAGTCCTAGGCCTCTCTTTCTGGCCCTCAGGACTCCCCCACCCCAGGCCATACCCCTCACTGGCCTTTCTTCATATCTTGATGTTTTCGCCTGGATGGAACGTGTCCTTGATCTCTGGGTATGTTCACATTAAAGTCAGCAAGGTCATCCCCCCTTGCAATGCTTTTCAAGCTGCATTTGCCTGATGTCATTCACATCAGAGGAGGCAGGGATCCTATTGAACTCAGTGGGACTTAGTTCTGAGTAAAAATGCTTAGGATTGCAGCGGAAGGCTACACCGTCTTTGCTCAGGTACCTTGAAGTAAGCTTCATTGAATACAGTGGGACTTACTTCTCGGTAGACAGTGTAATGTTCCATTTCAGTACAGAAATAAGCACTCCACGCATTTCCTAAAGAATGGTTGGCTGCTGAAGCTTTGCAGTTAAATAAATTAAAGTTGATTGGTGACATTTTCCTTCAAAACTACAAGACGGGTTTCACCATTTCCTTCATTTGGTGCAGGAATTTAATTTTCAGTATAAACAGAACTCCGTTTTTTGCACCTACACACACACCACTTTTAATAGTTCTCTGAGACGTGGAGGGGAGGAAAAAGGAAAACCGGGACTTTGCGAGATCAAATCAGAAACCGGGGTGGCTTCTGTAGTTCCTGTGCCTGGGAAATAGGGACACTTGGAGGGTGTGATAGCACTTTCCCCACTTTTGACCCCCAGAAACTGGTGTTCAGAGGCATATGGCCTTTGACAGTGGAGGCAGAGGATAACCATTGTGACGAGTAGCCACTGATAGCCTGATTCAAAGCCATCCAAACTGGTGCCACTGCACTGTGTATGAAATTAAATGTAGAAAACGTAACAGAGAAACAGAATACTAAAGCATTCGTTTTAAATGTGTGCCAATTATTTGAGCAAATAAAAGTCAGCTTCCTCTTAATGGCACCATCCGCCAAGGCATCAAAACGTCTGAAGCCGCACGTCAACGATCATCAAATGCAAGAATGCAGAGCCCTGGGAATCTGCTTCTCAAGCCTCCGCTGTGTTGAGAGGTCACCGCTTCCCAGCATTCTCACCAAAACAGTGGGAGGAAATGGTGAACAAAGCTCCTGGGGGAGCTGGATAATCCAGCCAGGGTTTATAACAACTTGCCCTTTTCCTTCTGTGCAAACAGTGCAAATGAACCGACGGCGTATCAGGGCTCTACGAGCTGGAAGGCCCGCAAGTCATTAACAGCAAATGTTTTTATGAACCAGGGAAACCAAGCCTCTTAGGATGGCAGGTTTGCTGGAGATTAAAAGAAAATAACAATACAGGCAACACCTGTTTCAGGCGCGACTGATATGTGTGCAATCGTGGACATGTGCACAACGCCGAACCCGGAAGTGACCTGGAAACATCATAAAAGACGTCACTAAAAGGGCGGGGCAGGGGCAGAGTGGGGTGGAATGGGGTGGGGGCACACAATTTCACGCAATTTGAATGGCAGTGCCCATCAACTTGGGGAGGGGGGGCCCTGAAGGGACCTTGGCATTTATTGGCGCCTATGATGGCAGCAATAAACATTTACTGGGTCATTTACTGGTGGCTGTAAGCCTCACATTCACATTGGGAAGACCTTGCATGTTGGTACCCGAAGGTATGTATCGCGTATGGCGAATATGGAGAAACTCACACATAGGGTAAGAGTGATCAAAGATGCTTCCAAGATCGAAAAATTAATTAAAGTTTGCTCTGTTTATCTATTTATACAAATATTTATACAAATAAACTGATATTTCATTTTAAAATATCAAAGAGCTTCACAACAAAAACACACAAAACCATGCAGTACGATATGAAAAGTTTAAAACAAGTATGTGAAAAAAAAAGATGTCTTTTTAATTGCTTGCGTAGGCCTGGAAGAATAGAATTTTTAAAAGAAGGTGTTTGAAAGTTAGAACAGGATGGCCTGCTGAATTGTACCAGTGTCTCCTAGTCCAACCCCTGCAATGCAGGAATCACAACTAAAGCATCTTTCTTGGCAGCGTATTCCACACTATAGAGCCAATTATAGTAAAGGCGATTTTTCTTGTTACAAAAGAGAATGGTATCAATCCATTCTGTTATCTGGAACTCATAATGAATTCTAGTCTTCCTTGTATTGCTTGTACGGTATTCTATGTTTCTATGTTCTATGTTTCACTATTTTGAGAAAGGTGCATTTTTATTCCGCTCCACTTCTCTACTCCTTTTGCTGACATTGTAGCTTTAATTATTGGTTATTTGATTTAGGGGCAGGGGGGCGGGAGGGGTGATAACAGTGGGAAGCGTGCTACAACAACTGTGCAGATGCTACTTGCCCAAAGATGGAAGGAGGACAACTTACCTACAAAAGAAGCATGGCTGATATAGATGGTGGACTATGCTGAATTGGCGAAAATGACTGGGAAAATCAGAGATCAAGAGGGCAATAAATTTAGTAAAGAATGGGGATTTTTAAAAAAGTTACTTGAAAGAACACTGTAAACAATTGAAAACATTGGCAGGATTTTAAAAACCCTTGCAATGAAGTGGGAATGACGATAAAAATTGAGATTTAAGAAAACATGGAGAACATGATAAGATGCAGTTTGAAAAGAATATTTGGGAAACCGTGGAGGAGTGGAGGGAAGTTCGGGGATTCTGAGAATCCTATTTGTAAAATTATTATGATTTGCGTATGATGACAAATATTAAAAGTGAAAATGAATTGGGGGGGGGGAGATAACAGTGGAAAATGTACACAGCATTTTTAAGGGCAGCAATGGGTGCTGCTAGGGGACCTCAGCTCCAACAGCAAACCTCAGCCTTGTGTCTGCCTGACTTTGGCTATCTCCCTTACCCTTGAACCTGCCTTGTCCCAGCATATTTGGCTGACTGCTCCTAACTCTAGACTTTATCCAGCCATCTCACTTGTACCACTGTCTCCTTCAGCAGCAGCAGCAGCAGCTGGCTGATCCTCTCATCCCTTGGGCACAACAGCTGACACTGCTAAATAAGCTTGTGGGAGGCGACTGATCCAGAGGTCTGTCTTTGGAAACAGCAGACTGAGCCTTAGAGCAGAAGCCTCCTTGACCAACAGACTATGCAGATGTGCTAGAAAGCACGTTCTCTCTTGAATGTACAAGATCTTCGCTATTGAGTTCCTGGGCTTCCTGCTTACCTGTTGCTGAAGACCATTCTGTTCAACAGAGCCAGAGCTGCCAACCAGGCAGAGGTCTGTGGATCGAACTCTTCATCCTGCTCGCTTGGACGATGGCTCTAGCTGCACTCCAAGGCTCCTGGCTCCGTTCTTCTGGGCTGCTATCCTTCATCAGGTCCACAAACAGCAACCTTCGTCTTATCCACAGCAAGCCAGCCAAGGGCAAAGTAGGACCCCTGGTAAGTTGTCTTCTTGTCTGTCGCCTCCTTGTCTAGGGCAGAGCTAGCCAATGGGATACACTTCAGATGCTTCTGGACTCCCACTCCCATCAGCACCAACCAGTATGGCCAATGGTCAAGGATGATGGGAGCTGATCTAAAGCGTTTTGAGATTGTCACTGTTTCCGGATCAAATTCGGTTGCGTATTGGCAAATTCAAGTGGCGCTCTGAAATTTTATTTGGAGCTCTTGCACCACAGGCTTGCTTCCCCCTTAGAACTGGATTTTTTGCAAGAAGAAAAGTGTCAGGAAAATGCTCTGGGAAGTGTGGCGTAACTCTTGCTCGAGGCAACATTGTCTAACCGCCCTGAAAACAAATCATATTGAATAGTCGATAAATAGTCAATGCTGTCTGACCTGCTTGCTGATTTTGTGCAAGCAAATCAGAATGAATGCTGAATACACAGGTCACCTGAGAGCTATCCCGATCTATTTATCGGGCAAGGCAAGCTGTCTCTCTTGAAAACCTACTCTTGATCAGAACAACCATATGAGTGTGGATCCCTGAGACAACTTAATGAAGGAGCATTTCTTGTTCCTAGCTCCCCTTTCGGATGCCCAGAAAGCCTCTCTCCAAAGACACTGGGGAGCTGCCTGACCACTCTGGAATAGGACTAAGAGCTGCCGGGGGAAAGAATTCCTTCCATGAGCTCCCTTAAGTTAACTGAGGGGCTCCAAACTAGGGATGGAAGGGTCTGTCTATTTAATTTCTCTCCGTTTCTGATTTTTTCAATCTTAAATTCAGTTCTCCACATTTTGATGCAACTTCTGATTTTCAGCCTGTCATGATTTCCCCCCTGTGCACTGTTCTGGGGGATCTCCTGACACACAGCACTTTGGGGAAGTGGGTGCAGGGAGAGAAGGGGGGAAGCCCCATTGCAGTAGCATACGTCCTTGCAGGGGCTTCCACTATAGGACTCATGAGTTGAATCCCACCCAGAACAACCTAAGATGAGTTATTGGGTCCTGAAGCTTCCCATCAACAGTGAGCACAGTGTTTTTCAAACTTGGTTTCCTAGCGGTTGTTGGACTACAACTCCCATCATCCTTAGCTAGCAGGGCCAGCGGTCAGGGATGATGGGAGTTGTAGTCCAACAAAACACTGAGCTAGCACCCGAACAGCAGGCTGAGCAGACACACATGTGGTCACAGTCTTCCTTGAGTAGATGCATTGTATCTCTGCTTAAACAATAGTAATTATTTCTCAAACTGAGTATGTAAATTTAATTTAGCATGTGCAACTGTTTTGGAAATCAACACACTTTTTTTAAAAAAAGCAATGCATTTCCTTTTGTTTTGACAATGGCAAGGAAACCTGCTTTGGTTTCCATGTATCCATCGGAGTGCATATGGAGCTCTGGAGCAGTGAAAGATCTTGTGCAAAAAGGTTGTGTTTCTGCTTAGCTGTGGCAGCGCACCCTCAAAATGTGCAAAAAGCTAAAAAGGAAAGCGAAGCCACTAAGCTGTAGCGCAGCTTTGAAAGTAATCCCCCACCCCCATTTTTAACTCATAGTGACCTAAAATGACAAATCACACTTTGCTTTTCAGTTGACATGAACTACTTCAGCTGGTGACTGGATTTGTAGGATAATCAACTTTCACTGTGGTTGGTTCTTTGCATCTATCACATTACTGAGATTACAGCTTTAAAAGTTCAATAGCGTTGGCTGTATCAGTACGCCAAAAAGTCCCCCCCCCCTCTCAGGCAGCCTCGCTTGCGTCTCTGTTTTGCCTTGCATGACCCTTCTTTCCCTTGATTTAGGAAACCGTCATCGGTTTAACAGTGTTTTCATTGGCTATTCTCGGACCAACTGGATGGTTCCTGAGCCATATTTCAAGCTATAGAATGAGGTAGAAGACATTCTTCTGCGTCCGAGATGCATCAGATTCAGATCTGCTATCAACGGACCTGGAAAATAAAGTCACCTTGAAGTCCTACCAGCTAAAAATAGAAGCACCAATTCCAGGTTCTGCGCCTGTTGTTCTTACCTTACTGTTGCTTTGTGAAAACGCAAATGCTTACGGACAATAACTGTTTAAAATTGTGTTTAGCATTTATTTTGGAATTTTAAAAAAATGTAACTGCATTTTCTCATATATCAATCTGCAGCAAAAATCACCATTCATCTTGAATCATGAGTAGCATTTCTGTATCACTTTTAGACTGAGCCCTGGCCCGTCCTTGCCCAGGTGGATTGGTGCAGGTTTCCATTGCAGCTATGGAACTATTGGGTAGCTTCAGTGTTTCTCCTTAGAAATGGGAATTCTAGCCTAACTGAATGGGTTAATAACAGCCATGCATCAAGGAGACAAAAGAAGAGCCTGCTGTTCCTGCAGTGGCCCCCCAGATGCCTGTAGGAAGCCTACGAGCAGGAGCCAGCAGTAAATCACAATGTGCAAACTGGAGTTAACTCTTTATTAGCAACAACAATAACAGGAGTGCCAGGCCTAATGAGCACAGCAGTACCTCTCCGGTAGTTCTTGTCCCCATGAAGCAGTTGCTGAGACTGAAGTTTCCTGCCTTCCCACAGCTGCCTATATCCCCTACTCTCCAGGGTCCCCCCCCCCCAAGCAATCAGAGACTGTGTCTGCATGTCACCAATGTCTCCTCCGCCCTTTCCATGCCTCTTCTGGTTCTGGGAGACAGGGAGGGAGGGGAGTTTGTCGCAACAGGAGGGGGGGCACTCAGGACTCTTCACCAGCCTAATTAATCTCTGCCTCTTGGCCTTTCTCCTTCCACCCTTGTGCTTCAGTTTCTGTCTCTGATTCTGTCACAGATTCTCCCAGCTCACTAAATCCTGTTAACTCTTCAGCTTCCAACACCCCTCTTCCCAGTCTTCTCTCTTATCGCTGTCTGACCATTCATTGTTGTCCCACCACAAATCCATGGGCTCCGGACCTTAATCCCTTGGTGGTTCCCTAACTGGTTCCTCCCATCATTCCTCCTTGCCCAAGCCTTTCATAACACAGGGCCTGTGTACAAGGACCCTCCCTCCTCCTGTGGTTTCCAGCAACTGGTATTCAGAAGCATTGCAGTTGGAGATGCAGTCTAGCCATCGTGGCTAGTAGCCATTGATAGCCTTGAATTTGTCTAATCATTTTTTAATGCCACCTTATTTGGTGGCCAGCACTACCTTTGTGGGGGTGAGTCCCAGAGTTTAACCACGTGCCACATGAAGAAGTAGGGACACAGGTGGCTCTGTGGGTTAAACCACAGAGCCTAGGGCTTGCCGATCAGAAGGTCGGCGGTTCGAATCCCCGCGACAGGGTGAGTTCCCGTTGCTCAGTCCCTGCTCCCGCAAACCTAGCAGTTTGAAAGCACATCAAAGTGCAAGTAGATAAATAGGTACCGCTCCAGCGGGAAGGTAAATGGCATTTCCGTGCGCTGCTCTGGTTCGCCAGAAGCGGCTTAGTCATGCTGGCCACATACCCGGAAACTGCACCGGCTCCCTCGGCCAGTAAAGCGAGATGAGCGCCGTAACCCCAGAGTCGTTCGCAACTGGACCTAACGGTCAGGGTTCCCTTTACCTTTACCTTACATGAAGAAGTACTTTCTTTTATTTGTCCTGAATCTCCCAAAAAGAATGAAGGAGTTTAAAAAAGTTGTGAGAATTGGTGAAGTCTGTATTTGTTGATGCTGCACTCATGTTGGATTCTCCTGCATAATCATTTAAGTCATCATTACTCAATGCCAGCCTTCCGCAAGGATTAGAGTTAAAGTCTCTGGGGGTATCTCAACTGATCTCATATTGAGCTGCTCAGCTCCTAGGTGTAGGATAGCTCTCTCACTACAGCCGGCCTGATTACAGACTTATTAGGTCCATGGGAAGATTCCCATAGTTTCAAGCGTGTGCTCCTTAGTGCAGGCTGCAAAACAACCCAGTGTTCATTAAAAAAGGTAAAGGTACCCCTGCCCGTACAGGCCAGTCTTGACAGACTCTAGGGTTGTGCGCCCATCTCACTTAAGAGGCCGGGGGCCAGCGCTGTCCGCAGACACTTCCGGGTCACGTGGCCAGCGTGACAAGCTGCATCTGGTGAGCCAGCGCAGCACACGGAAACGCCGTTTACCTTCCCGCTAGTAAGCGGTCCCTATTTATCTACTTGCACCCAGGGGTGCTTTCGAACTGCTAGGTTGGCAGGCGCTGGGACCGAGCAGCGGGAGCGCACCCCGCCGCGGGGATTCGAACCGCCGACCTTTCGATCGGCAAGCCCTAGGCACTGAGGCTTTTACCCACAGCGCCACCCGCGTCCCTGTGTTCATTAGATAACACCAAAGAGATTTTGACAAGGCGCAAACACAAAACTCTGATTTTACCAGCATGATCACGCTTGAATTGAGGACACACGAGTAGTAATCCATCGAGGTCAAGGGGATCATTCGTGCACTTTGAGTTAATGAGCGTTCCTAATTGCTTAGAAGATTTGGGATTTAGTTGCATTTCACACACACACCCCATGTCTTTTCCTATATATATCATACAGGAAATAACTTGATGAGAGTTTGCCTGGTATTTATCTTTCATTAAAGTGTTGCTGATAAGCAATAAGGCTGTCTGCTGATAGACAAGTAAACAAAGGACATGGGCCAGAGGAGTGGGAATGGCAGGAGATGAAACTGTGGTGTGTTGTTTTTTAAAAAAGAGATAAATAACATATTTGGGAAAGTACATCAATGTTTATATATTGTTCTGAGGTCTTGAGCAGTTGCTTGAAGTGTGGATTGGAATAAAAGGCCCTGGTGCATATTTTTTTGCCAGTTTTCCTCTGGTATTATAAAGCATGTCTATTACACGATAGGAGAAGAGGAGCTGTTGTCCTTAATTACTTGTGATTCGCTGGCCCGGCTCCCAATTTTTGTAGTTCCTTGCCCCAGGGAGAGATAGGCAATTCAGCTGTTTGTCCCAGAGGGCCTCAAGGAAGATGCCTGAACCCAGAGGCAAGAAACTTGCTCTTCTGTAGCTTAGCAGTAGCTCTTAGTTCACCCTTTTCCACTGGTCTCACAGTCATCAGAAGGGGAGATAGGAGGCTGCTGTTGTACTGGATCTGGGGAAAGACTTTGTGCAGCGTGATCATCTGGGGTCTCCAGCAGTTGCCCCGTATTGCTTAGTGCTGTCCATGCGGGCACTGCCCACTAGGTGCCATTTCAGGGACTGGCTGGATGAGGAAGAGTGGTGGGAGGCCCCTGCACAAGAGCCCCTCCCCGGAGGGCTCAGAAGAAGAAGACTTTGATCCCAGATCCTGGTGGTGGGACACTGGGGAGCAGTGTGGAGAAGGGACAAGCTGGGAGGTGCTACAAGCAAGGGGTTTGAGCAATCAGGGGGGCGTCAGAAGAAGGAGGCCCTTCAGGACAGAGTTAAAGTCTGAGAGTCATAATCTGAGTGCAGACTGCCCCAGTCCTGCTGACACAGTGCTCATCTGCTTGGGAGGGATCCAGATTAAAAGGTTAGAAGGGGAGGGCAGAGCTATTGGTCAGTTTCAGCAAGGTCTCAGCCGGATTAATATGAACCAGAGGACTCTGCTGTGTTGGTATTTTCTGTTGATAAAGACCTAATTGCAACCTGTGCCTCCCATGTGTGTGCCTGCCCTGTGGTTGACCTGGCTCGTTGACAGCAACCTGAAATGCCCACAGCAACATTCCTGTCATGGCGCTGTCAGGCACGGAATGTCCAGAGTGAGGAATTAAGTCAAAAGTACACTTACAAGTTAGGAAAAGGCATGTCCATCAGTCCTACTTTTCAGCTACTCCTAGGTGTGTACCCGGTGATGCAGTTGCCGCAACAGAGAGGCCCCGTGTCAGGCTGCTGCCAGCAACTCCCAAGGGCGGTTGCCCAGGAACATACAAAAACAAGGAATGTTCTTACCATCCGCTTTTTATTCAGTATTTACAGAAAGAGGCTATAGAACCCAGCCTCCTGGAAAAGGGCATTGTCCAGAGTGAATCTCCACACCCTGGTCTCTCCTACTTCCTCCTTCATTACTTCTATGGGTGCTGCTATGTGTCCTAGGTCTTTGAGCTCTTTGCTCTCCTACTTTCAAGGTTCGCTGGCTTCTCGGAGGGGGTGGGGCTGTGTCCGTCAGCTGTTGCCTTCCTCCTCATCCTCTCCAACCAGTTCCCAACTTCCCCCCTCATCTGCCTCTGAGCTGTGACATCCCTCCAACCCCTGTGGTAAATCTATACTGTCTTCCTCTTCCTCCTCCCTGGAATGGTCAGGCTGGGGAGCGAGTCTCCACCATTCGTCCTCTGCCCAGTCCCTGACACCCCGCCCCAACCTTGGCTTATGTATCTCCCCTACCTGAGCTGCACACAAGTAGGTAAAGACTCCACCTGTGTGTCACCTGCTTCTGCTCCCCCCCCCCCACTCCACTCCAATCCTTTCCTGGTCCTGGGAGACAGTGGAGCAACAGAGGCAGCCGCAGAAAGAGGAGGCATGGCAGTGCGGTAGGAGAGCTGAAAGCAATGCCAATATATTGCACATCTAGAGCAAAATATACACCAGGGGGCTTAGTTTGGTCAGTATGCACAGTATACACAGAGTTATCGCTAAACACATTACTTCTGGTAAATGAGTCACCATAGCTGCTAGAGGGCCATGAAAATGTGTGTCCCTTAGGAGCTGAAATCCCAAGGGAGCAAAAAGACTATTTATGTAGGTGCCCATGGCTGCATGGATGGTATTGGCCCAGAGATGGAAAGAAGACAAAAGTCCCTGCCAGAGAAGAATGGGAGATCAAGTTGATGGATTATGCTGAAATGGCTAAAATGACCGGAAGAATCAGAAATCAGGAAGACCAAAATTTTAATAAGGAATGGGGGAAATTTATAATTTATCTTAAAAACCAGTTAAAATCGTTAGTAGGATTGGAATAACACTTGTAGTTTAATGGTGAATTTTGGACACCATGGAGAGGTGAAAGATTTGGATTATTATAAAAGATGCAGGAGAAAATGATTTTAAAAAGGGGAGGAGGGAAGTCCAGGAGATTCGTTGGAATCTTGTTTCTATGTTGTATGTTGAGTATGTGACTGTCAAATTTTAATCTGGAAAACCAAATAAATTTATATATATATAAAAGGAAGGAAATTTGTGTCCCTGGCTTTTTAGACTCTACTACTACCCATGTGGGATGCGGGTGGCGCTGTGGGTTAAACCACTGAGCCTAGGACTTGCCGATCAGAAGGTTGGCAGTTCGAATCCCCGCGATGGGGTGAGCTCCCGTTGCTCAGTCCCTGCTCCTGCCAACCTAGCAGTTCGAAAGCATGTCAAAGTGCAAGTACTGTGCAGGTACTGCTCCGGCAGGAAGGTAAATGGCGTTTCCGTGAGCTGCTCTGGTTCGCCAGAAGTGGCTTAGTCATGCTGGCCACAGAAGTTGTACGGCGGCTCCCTCGGCCAATAAAGCGAGATCAGCCCCAGAGTCGACTGGACCTAATGGTCAGGGGTCCCTTTATCTTTACTACCCATGTACTATCTGAAACTAAAGGGGCAGAAACCAATGCCTGATGTGAATTCCACCCCCTCCCTCAGCTCTCCTACCCCACTATGAAAGCCCTGGACTCTCCACCAGCCTGGCCTGTCCCTCCCTCCTCCTGCAACTGTTGTTCACTCTAGAATCCTGCAGCTTCTCTTGCCTCTGACTCTCAACTCCTGGCTGCTACAGGGTCTCCCAGATCACCTATACCTTCTTCCAAGCCAGTCCCCAACCTCCCTTCCCCTGGTACCCGCTCATCAGAATCCAGCCACTACCCCTCAGTATCCAGCCCGTCACTGACAATTATGTTAAATGCCCACAGGCATAATGGAAATCCTAACTAGCTGTCACCTGCATCACAGACGGTTAAACAGGCCTTATAAAAGTTGTTTTGAAACTGGGCTTCTTTATATTCTCCTTCTACTTTGCATCTGATTTATATTTAATAGTGTTAGAATATAATTGATAGAATCTGCTGTACTGAATATATACTTTAAAGAGCTAATTGGCAGAGAACACTCAGCTAGCCTGCAGGGGGATCTTGCTTTCGTCCATGATCAGCAAAGAAACACAACTTCCCCCAAATTAGTAGTCTGCACAAATCTCATTAGATGCTGCTGGAACACACATCTTAATTTGTTACCATAGGAATAGATAGAATTATGTGATCTCCCACACTGATAATTAGAACACAGCTAATGAACACACATGCTTAGTTGGTTGGGAATTACAAATCTGTTTTTATATGTGAAACAAAAGCACTGTGGGCCATCTAGGAGCTTCAATGTAAAGGGGAAGAGGCAATGTAATAAGCAATCTTTAAATATTTGAATGGCTGTCACATAGATGAAGGCGAGAATTAGATTTCTGCTGCCCCAGAGGGCAGGATCCAAACCAACATCACAAGAAAAGGGGTTTAGATTCAACATTAGGAAGAAGCTCTCCCGGACTCTACTGTTTGACTGTGGAACGGACTGCCTCAGAAGGTGGGGAACTCTCCTTTGTGAGAGCAGAAGCTTAATTTCACCCCCCCATTTCATTTTTAATTTGTATACCACCTTTCTATATTACTATACACAGTTTTCAATAACACAATATACAGCAAAGAACACACATCTTCACAGGCATCTCTCAGAGCTGCCGCCCTTCCTCGGCGAATTCTCCAAAGGAGTTGCTATAATGATTTGTTTAGATATTTATTTATTTTTTTAAAAAATCCTCTTTAGGAGTCATGAATTGGATAAAATTGATGGAGAACCAGCAGCTATCTTTAAGACAGTCTAAAAGACAACTGAATTATATAGTTACGGAAGAGCTCTTTGAATGAGTGACAGTTTAGTTATTATGGATACTGTATTTGTAAAATCAATTGATGGGTCATGAATTTGTGTTTTCCATTGATGACATTTGTAGAATTTAATATTATTAATAAAGTTTACAAATAAAAACCTTTTTGCTATTTTTTGGGGGGGACGACTCTCCTTCAGCCTTGTAGCTCAGCTGATAGAGCATGAGACTCTTAATCTATGGGCCACGGGTTCGAGCCCCACATTGGGCGAAAGATTCCCACAGGGTTGGGGGGCTGGACTAGATGACACTCGTGGTCCCTTCCAACTCTACAATTCTATGATTCTATGAAATCTCAACATTCTTCCCTGAAAGTGTTGTGGTTCTTAGGCTACACAGAGTGTCCATTTCTGCATGTTTCAATTGCTGCCACAAGTGCATGATGTCTGCGGCCGGTGCGGGAAGTCTGAGGAAAATGAACACAGGAGATTGGTATTGGGCTGAATTAGCCCACAACTTTATTGTTTACAGGTAAGACTAGGTTTGACTAAGGCCCGCCTACAGCCTGATAGGAACCCGGTGGGGCTGGCCCTGGGAGCCAGTGTGGTGTAGTGGTTAAGAGTGGTAGACTTGTAATCTGGTGAACCGGGTTCACATCTCCGCTCCTCCACATGCAGCTGCTGGGTGACCTTGGGCTAGGCACACTTCTTTGAAGTCTCAGCCCCACTCACCTCACAGAGTTGTTTGTTGTGGAGGAGGAGGGAAAAGGAGAATGTTAGCCGCTTTGAGACTCCTTCGGGTAGTGATAAAGTGGGATATCAAATCCAAACTCCTCTTCTGGGCTGTAAAGTTGCCACTGTCGTGGATCGGGCGCTACAACCCCACACAGGCCACCATTGGGAGAGGTGCATTGGCCCACCAGTGCCTTCAAACCGAATACAGTGGTACCTCGGGTTAAGTACTTAATTCGTTCCGGAGGTCTGTACTTAACCTGAAACTGTTCTTAACCTGAAGCACCACTTTAGCTAATGGGGCCTCCTGCTGCCACTGCACTGCTGCTGCGCGATTTCTGTTCTCATCCTGAAGCAAAGTTCTTAACCCGAGGTACTATTTCTGGGTTAGCGGAGTGTGTAATCTGAAGCGTATGTAACCTGAGGTACCACTGTAGTTGCTAAGAATTTCAAATAGCATATTTTACAGGAGGCATTTGAATGCTGTTATCGTCATGAATATACAATTATTATTATTTTTTGCTACATAGTTGAAAATGAATCTTTTTTGGTTTGTTCTCAAGTATACCTTAATGTTTTAGTTCATTTTTATAGCTATGGACCAGATTTCACCAAACCATAAATCCTTATTTAATCCCTCTAGATATTTCCATTTTCTTGCAATAGCTATTCTGGCTGCAAGCAAGAGATACAGAATCAAATATTTATTCAAGCCATCCTCATTTTGCCCTGTCACATATCTCCACTCATGCTAATGAAGGAATTGATATCAGTTCTTGCATACTTCCATTCTGAATATAATTTCATTCTGAGCAAAGTACAGTCGTACCTTGCTTTTTGAACAGGAGTTTCCTGCAGCCAATCAGAAGCAGCGCTTTGGTTTCCGAATGTTTGGGAAGTTGAATGGACTGAGGACCATTGGAAATTCTGGCAAACTGCCAACAATAATGAGCTAGATGGATCAATGGTCTGACTCGGTATAAGATAGCTTTCTATGTTCTAAGCCCTAAGGCAGAGATCTTTCCCAGCAGCTTCCCCACATCTGCTCTAGATCTCCGTTTCGGAATGATTTTTTTAAAAGTTTTTTTTAAAGTGCTTTTATTGATTCTTGTTTTATTGGAATTGTGATTTTTAATCCATTTTCACAATCCATTTAGTCCCAGAAAACTATTGCTATTGGATGCCTGATGAATGGAATAAACGATCAAATAAATGAGACAGCACTGGCTCTCACATACGTAATTAAGGCTTCATTTGATCTCCACTGTGTTTTCTTTGCAGATGTATTGATTTTCATGTTAGTTGTGCATTCAGACATCATACAGGGGATATAGGAAGCTCCCTTCTGCATGTTCTCTGGGAATGCCTGCATCAGAAATCCAACCAAATCAGGGCATTAAAGGATTTAGGCTTGAGAACCTCTCTCTTTCAAATAGCAAAATCAAAAGTTGTCATGGTACAGCTTATTCTTAAGCTTCTTCAACCCCCATCTATATCCAACTGAGTATGTGGAAAAATCCAAGTCTTCTGTCTCCTGAGAAAAGGGAGCGGCATTAACTCAGTAGCATTTTTTTTTTGCCAGAAGCAGACTGTTTTTGCAGATCTGCTAGATAGACCTTGCCAAGTTAACATCCAGAAAGTTTTCCTCATTATTTAAAGCAAACATGAATCACAATTTATCCCCCCCCACCACCATTTTTAATGAGCGCTCCCAAGCATTTATGAACAATAAAAACCACATTGGGACATTGCACGGCAACAAAATATAAGCTGCAAAGTACATACCATAATGTTTATTCAGAATAAAGAATTTATTTAAATATTTGCTGCATTTGGAAGCTTACAAACCTCAGTAACTTGCATTTTAAGTTGCTGCAAACATGGACTTTGAATATGCAAAGCTCTTGTATTGTTTGCTAGATAAAGATGTTTGCTTAATAATGGCTTTGATGGCTTATAGGTATTAATTACTTTCTGCTAGCTGAGAGGGGAAGGAAAGGCAATTAAGACTGTAAACCTATACCCATTAATCTGGGATTTGGCCCCATTGAACACAAGGAGACTGACTTCTGAGCAGAGGTTTGCAGAATTGCTCTGTGAGGCTGAAGTCCTGTGCCCACTTACCTGGGAGTAAGCCCCATTGAACTCAGTGGGGCATTTCTGTGCCAACATTCACAGGATTATGTTGTCAATGCAGCCAGTTGGAGGGAAAGACATGAGTGTTCTCCCCCCATCTGGTTGGCAGTACAACCAGGAAGATGATGCAGAATATTCCACATAATTAGAGTTTTGTTTCCTACTTGATTTACTTGGAGCAAAGGAAAGAGACAACAATCTGCAGCTGGATCGCCAAGGTTCTGTAGCATTTCACTGGAGAATTAACTAAACAAAGTGACTCTGTGGAAGTTACGGGAAAACAATGACCTTAGCATTGAAGACACTTGAGTAATTTAATTCCCAGGACTTGGTGTTCTTGAATCTGCTACATTTAGATGTTTGGACAACCTAGGAGGCTGGAGCAACCTGTTTTATGTCACTGACATCTTCAAAAAATTTCCAAAGAAATGTGACTTGTCTCAGACTTCTAATTCTTCTGTGTGTATTAAAAAACCCCCCAAAAACCTCAAGCTTTCCCCTTGAATTTTTTTTAAAAAAATTCACCCTGCTGCTTTGTTGTATTGTAAGAGCATGAAAATGACCACTGTTATAACACCACCTTGTTATTTTCACCTGCTGAAGCTCCATACGTTTTGGCACCTGGGGCAAACCACAAAATGCCTCCTGCAGCCAGGGACAAAGCAGGGAGTGAAGATCAACACTGGGAACAATGGAGGGATGGGAATTGACAAAGAGAACAAGAGGGGTGAGTGAAGATCTACATCAGGAACAAGTGGTGCGGGGCAGAAACAAATCAACCTTAAATGAGGGTTGAACTGGGAAGGGACATGGGTGGAGCTGTGGTTTAAACCACTGAGCCTCTTTGGCCTGCCAATTCCTGCCAACCTAGCAGTTCGAAAGCACGCCAGTGCAAGTAGATAAATAGGTACCGCTGCGGCGGGAAGGTAAACAGCACTTCTGTGTGCCCTGGCTTCCCCACGGTGTTCTGTTGTGCCAGAGGTGGTTGAGTCATGCTGGCCACATGCCCCAGAAAGCTGTTCCAAAGCCAGCTTCCTTGGCCTGAAAGCGAGATGAGCACCGCAACCCCATAGTTACCTTTGACTGGACTTAACAGAGACATCACCTTGCCAACAAAGGCCCGTATAGTAAAAGCTATGGTTTTCCCAGTAGTGATGTATGGAAGTGGGAGCTGGACCATAAAGAAGGCTGATTGCTGAAGAATTGATGCTTTTGAATTATGGTGCTGGAGGAGACTCTTGAGAGTCCCATGGACTGCAAGAAGATCAAACCTCTCCATTCCTAAGGAAATCAGCCCTGAGTGCTCACTGGAAGGACAGACCCTGAAGCTGAGGCTCCAATACTTTGGCCTCCTCATGAGAAGAGAAGACTCCCTGGAAAAGACCCTGATGTTGGGAAAGATGGAGGGCACAAGGAGAAGGGGACGACAGAGGACGAGATGGTTGGATAGTGTTCTCAAAGCTACCAGCATGAGTTTGACCAAACTGTGGGAGGCAGTGGAAGACAGGAGTGCCTGGCGTGCTCTGGTCCATGGGGTCACAAAGAGTCGGACACAACTAAACGACGACAACAACAATTGTCTGGGTCCTTGACCTTTTTACCTTTTCATTTTGATCTGGGAACCAAAGGCCTCATGGAGGAAAGGGGCCTGCTCTGAATCATTCACTGGACAGGTGCAGAGCCCAGAAAATGTCTGGGGGCAGAGGGGGCGGGCAGGCAGATGAATCTAAACTGGAGGCTGCACCCAGGGTTCAAATCCCTACTCTGCCAGGAAGCTCACTGGGTGACCTTGGGCTGGTCACTGTGTCTCATCCTAACCTACCTCACAGGGTTGTTTTGGGGAATAAAATGAGGAAGGGGAGGGAGAACCATGTACACCACCTTTTACTCCTCGGAGAAAAATGCAATGAATAAAAAGGTAGGAATGCAACAAATAAAACACATGGAAAAAAATTACAATAAAAACATGCATAAATGCAATGTCACTTCCAGTGCAAGGACATAAGAGCAGCTGGCTGGATGGCCAACCAGCAGCTTATTATGGGAACCACCCACTTCCCCTGATAAGCACGTGCTTATTTTGGCGGGCGCTAGGGTTGCCATGTGTCCTCTTATTCCAGGCCACACCCTCTTCTTCATGGTTTTTTTTTTTTTTTAAAACAAATTACATTTATTGCTTTGAATGGCCGTCACAGCGTCCTCTCTCTTTTCTGCTCTCCAAAATATGGCAACCCTAAATCCAGCCCCGGAGCAGGTCCTGCAAAAGAAGGCGGCGCGCTTCCCATTCAGAAAAAGCGAGAGCCCCTCCCTGCCGCGGGGGCTGCGAACGGCAGTCCCTTTAAAAGGCTGGCCGCGCTCAGCCGCCCGTCTTCATGAATGGAACACTCCCCCCTCCCCCGCCTCCACGTTCCTCTCCGGTCGAGCTCATTTCACGCAAACGCGGGGGGGGGGGGGGAGGGAGGCCCTCTAGATTATTAATTTTTGCCTCGGCTGTAAAATGGGCCCTTCTCCGCGCGTCGCCGTTTACGCGCGCTCGCCCCCGGACACCGCCTAGCCTAGGGCGCGGAACGGGGGTCCGCGCTTGGAGCGCGCGGGGGCTCCTCGAAGCCGCCGCCCCCTCGTGGCTTCTCCCCTCCCTCCTTGGCCTGCTTCCCTTCCCTTCCCTGCAGCTCTGCGGCTCCGTAGCGATGGTAGAGGCAGCCGAGGGGGAGGGATGCAGCTCGGGAGACAGGGTGACTTCACCGCCGCGGCAGGAGAGCGCCGCTCCCCGCTAGCCGACGGAGAGGACCCCGCGCCGCCAATATTGGGAGCAACCACTTCCACCCGGGCCCCACCATGTCCACCAAAGCGGAGCAGTGTAAGTAGCCCACCCCGCGGAGGCAAAGAGACTGGGGTGGGGAGGGGGGGGACAAAGGAGAGCATCGGCAGGGACGGAAGGGGGCAAACTGGGGGCGTCAGGTGGTTGTGCGGTGAGGGGAAGAGACGGGAAGGGACGGCGCTGTCCGTGGTGCTGAATGCGGCAGGCGATTTCTCCGCCCTTGCAGGCAGAGGGGAAGCCCTGATCTAGGAAGATCGAAGAGCACTGCGGTTTAAAGAGCTTGATTCGGGGGACCTTCTGGTCTCCCCTGGGCCTTCTGCGCCCATCATGTTGGCCACCCTTAAGGATGTTCATCTACAAAGCACAATCCCTTTAAAATCATCATGGAGTGTTTGAATCCCTATATTTACCAAAAGAGGGGAGATGGTTTTCGGTCTCCACACATATAGAGGAAATGTAGGCCTTTGATACGATTCTCCTCCCCCCACCTTTTTTTAAAAGAAGACCTAGCTTAACGCACTTGATTTGATTCCGTTGCTAGGTTTTGGAAATCTTCCTACCAGATTATTTTCATTTCCTGATTGCACTGTACTGGATGACTTGAAAATAAAAACAAAATCTCAGGGGCCTATCTCTTGCCTTTCTCCCACACCCACTCTTGCTTTTGTTGATATTTTGGACTGGGTGGAGATTGTCTCCCTTTATGGCTTCTTCAAGTTGCCAGTGAAATAATATTTACACACTCAGATAAACAGAGATGTAATTAGCGAAGGAAAAGAGGGATTGGTCAGATCCATATATATACAAGGCCGTTGCTTCCAAGACACCCTATCAGGTCACTGTGAGGCAGGATCAGCTGACTGTGTAGCTTCATTGACCAACACTGAATGAAAAGGTATAATAGAATCATGGCACCGTATACTCGCAGGGGACCCTTGGATACTGCAGGTGCTCCATGTCTTGCAGGCAAAGTATCCATGACCGCTTCTTGCCTATCTTCCTTTGGCTACCTCTCAAGGAAGAAGATTCCAGAACTTCTCTTGGAAGTGTACAGAATTGTTTCTTCATTTATAGTGTTGCACTTAGGAAATTTTAGATTCTGGACTTAATTTTTAGGCCCTTCCCCCCATTAGATGGCAATGTGTAGTTCTTCACTTACTTTAAAAAATGTGCCAAGCAAGCTCTGCTGCTTTGGGGAATTTCCTGCTCATTCTGCTGAGCGGGACGCTGGACTTCTGCTCCCAAAGTCTTGCACTGAGTCCACCACTGATCCTTTAGAATAACCTCCTTAATGTTCAATCTTGCTTCAGTTAAATGCCCTTGGTAGGTAGCAGGCAAATACTTCCTCCTTAGTGTGTTTAATGAAGGAAGATATGTGCTGATTATCTGTGGTTGAACAATGCAGGATGAAATGATGTCACTGATCATAGAACTGCAGAGCCATAGATATGGACAGATCATTCCAGTCCATAAGCAGTGGTGTAGCGTGGGGGTGTGTGCAGGAGGGGCCGTCCGCACCGGGTGCAACATCGGGGGGGGGGGGCGCTCGCACTCGCAGCTCTCTGCCCCTACTAAAATCCACGGGTTAGGGGGCGCAAATTACTTGCCTTGTCCCGGGTGCTGACAACCCACGCTATACCACTGTCCATAAGCCAAAGACAGAACAGCCCATATCTGAAGTATCTATCTAGTCTTTTCCTGAATACCATCAAGGAAGGAGATATATAAATCTCTCTGGACAGTATGCACTAGAGCTTGGATAACTGAATCAGTTTGTGGATCAGAGCAACTAACTAACTAACTAACTAACTAGAATAATGGGTTGTTCTTTCTGCTTGCCTTCCACAGATCAGGGAAACGATGCTGATGCAATTTATTTTCTCCACATATTTTTAAAGGAAACAAAGGCATTCACTTCCTTCTCTTACCCAATATCAGTTTCCAGAAACTCCCCCCAGCTCCAGGCCAGGGGTAATCAAGCAAATGATGGACTAAAGACTCATTGTTATGCTCACTTACCACAATAGAACTCAATGAGAGTTAGTTCTGCATAGACATAGAATTGTTCAGTCGGAGTCCTATTCCCGTTGTTTTCAGGGCCAAAGTAGACATGGAGGAATAACAGTTGAGTGAGCATTTGAAAGTCAAGTAGCAGGCATAGAGCATCCAATCCAGAAAAAGTATGCTGGTGTAGAGGTTTTTTTTTACCCATTTTTCTACCCAACCGTGGTGCCAGTCCAGATAGCCCTCCTCCATGCCTGCTATTTGCACTGGAAAGAAAGTGTCCACTGGTGCGATTGAGAGACTTCCTTCCAATGCAAATATAGGGCAAATGTCCCCTGATCCTGATGAGTACTACAGCAGGGGACCCTTGAACCCTGCTCCCTGTGGTCATGATCCAGAACAACCCCCATGCACCTGCTATTTCCTTTTTAAAAATGCAGAGCTATTAATGCATATTATATCTACTGCAGGTGGGTTTGGTACAGAGACAGCAGAGAAGATCCCACAGAGGACTCTTTCTACTGAGTCTATTGACATAAAAAGGATCTGAACTAACATAATGTGTAGGAGGTAGCCGAGGAAGAGGATTAGGTCAGAACTGAGTGTTCATGAGCCTGTTAACTGTGTGCAGACCCTTCCATCGACAGACCAAAGAAATACTGCTTCATTTAGCTCAGAAAAGTGAGCTGAGAGAAACCCAGTAATGTGTTATGAAATAATCTTGAATACAGATACCTAAGCTCCTTTTGAGGAAAATAATTTAAATGAAAATAAGCTGTTTCCCCAGCACCTGGTGATGCTTCCTGATGATCTAGGTGTTAACGCTTCTGAAAACCAAGTCATGAGATATTTTAGGTGATTTGCTCTCTATATTGTGGCTGTAGCTGTGTTCTGCGTTTGACTTGGCAGTGTCCCTGGGGGCATAGCAACAGGTTGAAGGTGCCATTTGTGTGATGCACTGCATTGATGTCTGAACACCAGGAACAAAATCTGGGCCAACCACCATACTTGAAGTCTACCTTCTGTTTCCTTGTTTTTCAGCACAATTTTTTCCCCATAATTAGAAAAAGTCTGTAATACAGTATTTGACAGAAACACACAATTATATTAATTTGACATGCAAGCCAAATAAACATACACTTTTAAGTCCCTTATATCCTTTCTGGGAGATGTTCGTGTGCCTTGGCTTTGAAGGTTGACCAGCCCAGTGAAAATACTGCGTAGGGAGACTCCAAGACCTGCATTTTGGCATCTGCCAGGGAAAACTGAAATGGATCTTTTGCTTCACTGCACACTTTTCATGCAACGGTTGGGGCCATGTGAGGCAGGGGGGTAGGTGGGAGCACCCATCCTTTTAAATACAGGTCTTCCTGTATTCATTCGCAACAAGGTATGCAAGGCAAAGTTGGGTCCTGAACTCTCCTTTTGCTCATGGTTTGCTTCTTTGCAGTCTCTCTCCTGAGATGATCCCTCTCCCCCTGCACCTGATCCTGGAAGTGAACTTGGCTGGGAGACACGGGTGCCATGCCCTGACCCACTTTGTGGGTGCTTGGCATGGGCCTGTGACGTCACGCGCGTGGTGCACATATGACATCACCTGTGGCCTCTGGAAGGCCTGATGGGGCTCAACAGGGAAAGGCCCATTGCAGCCTGTAGAAGGCCCATCAGGCCTTTCTGTGGTTGTGGTGGGCCTTGTCGGGCCTTCCCGCAACTGCTGGGTACCTTGTTGGCCTTTCCTGCATCTGCTGCGGGCCTCGTCAGGCCTTCCTGTGGCTGCGATGGGCCCTGTTGGGTCTTCCAGAAGTCGCAATGGGCCTCCCTGTGGCCATGACCGCTTTATGCTGGATGATGGCAGGCTCACGTTTAAAGAGAAGTGTGTGCTGCTATCACATCTACATTAGCAAAAGAAGAAGGGAATTTTATCCTGGTAGCATCCATTAAAAGGGGAAGGTGAAAATACACTCATCAAAGGGTTCTGAATTAAAAAATTAGTTTCTTCTTCTGCTGGAAGAAGCAATCCCAACAGCTTTATTATATTCTAAGGATGTATTTTATATTTTTAAATTCTCAACTGCCATTCATCCTGATGGATTGCGGTGTTGAAGAAAAAAGTACAATGTAATAAAATAATCGCACCGCACATGCTTTTGTAATACAATAAAACTGAGGGGAAACAAAATTATAGATCCAGGAGAGGCAATAAAACCAATGTAAAACGTTTCTACGCTACAGACTGAGACTGTTTTTCCACAACCATTTTACCTGTGAGTCAAGCGCCACAGAACTCAATGGGGCTTACTTCTGAGCAGACACATGTGGGAATGCTGTGTCAAACGGGTTTAGGAGTCACTTGTATTCAGCATAAAAGCCTGGGAACTGTAGTTCTGTGAGTGAGGTGTGAGAGGTCTTGATCAGATATTACTGTCTCCAAACAGTAGGATTATACAGCAGGGTTGGGGGGGGGGGGAAATTGTGATAGTTAAACTAATACAAATTTATAGTCCAGATATATTCTAGATGATTGGGCTATGGAAAGTGTTGGCTTTTAAAAATATGACTTCATTCTCTTCAGATCTGTCATTTACCAATATAGCTCTAAATCACTCATAAACATCTGGTTGTCACTGCAAAATACCTGTATGTTATTTATCTGTTTATTGAATTTGTATCTCACCCTTCCTTCCAAGTTTCCCAGGATAGGAAAACCCCTGTAAATCAAAAAATGCTACTCTGGGGCCTGAAATTTGATTTGTGACTGTTTCATTCTGACCACAGTTGCATATTAATCCAATTTCTCTGTCAATACAATCTTCTACCTGAATACATTTGCAGCTTGACCCCAATAAAGGTGAAAGCATAGTGGCTACACTTGATCTTAGCCAAAAGACTGAGAAGCAATAATAAAATCTGTGTCACTGAATGTCAGTATGTCCATTGAACACATTTTTATGCTGTCAGGCCCATGCAGCTGTTTAAACTTTGTTGATTAGTCATTTTACTGATAATTTTGTATTGTTTTCATGGTGTTTTATGTAGTCGTGGACCAGATCTAGGCACTCTTGGGAGGAAAATGATTTTCTAGAGCTATTTTAATCAGGGTTTAGATTGAGTTTTGGCACAGAAACTGATTTGATTGCCCCAAATGATTACTTCTGTTGGGAGACAGACAGGGGAAATGTGCCCCTGTTAATTCTCCTTGACCTCTCAGTGACTTTCGATACCATCAGCCATGGTATTCTTCTGGAGTTAGGGATGGGTGGCAGTGCTTTGTGGTGGTTCCGATCCTGCTTGGATGGTCATCTGCAGAGGGTGTTTCTTGGGGAGTGTTTCTCAGCCCCATAGAGCCTTCATTGTGGGGTTCCACAGGGATCGATTCTATCCCCTACACTCTAACATCTACATGAAACAGCTGAGTGGGGTTATCTGGAGGTTTGGAGTATGTTGTCAGCAATATGCTGAAGACACACAGCTCTACTTCTCCTTTACATTTGCAGGGGAGGCAGTGGATATACTAGACAATTGTCTTACTTCAATAATGGACTGGATGAGAGCCTACAAACTGAAGCTCAATTCAGTTAGACTGAGGCATTTCCAGGCCAGAAGGCTGTGAGGTTACCTGCTCTTGATGGGAGAAGCAACTACACAGCTTGGGATATTTCTGAATCCTTTGTTGTTACCTGAGGTTCAGGCGCCCTCAGTGGAGCAGAGTGCCTTCCAGCTGCACCCCTAATCTTTAGAGGGACAGCCTAACTTCTGTTGTCCATGCTCTGGTGACCTCTAGGCTAGATTACTGCAATCTGTAGGGCTGCCTCTGAGAACGGTTCTGCTAGTGCAGAATTTGGTGACCAGGTTATTCATGGGGGCAAGACGGTCTGAGCATAAAACACCAATCCTGGCTCAACTGCACTGACTGCCAAGTAGATTCCAGGTTCAATTAAAAGTACTGTTTTTGACCTATAAAGCCTTAAATGGCTCAGGGCCACGATACCTCAAGCACCACCTCTCTCCATATGAGCCTACCTGGACCCTGAGATCATCCTCTGAGGCCCTTCTTGTGTTCCCTTCACAAGAGGTCCAGAGGGCGGCAACACGAGAATGGGCTTCCTGTTTGTGGGTTGCTCTCCCCAAGGACCAACTGGTGCCTTCATTATATACCTTTAGGCAGCAGGCAAAAACGTTCCTCTTTAACCAGACCTTTGGCAGATTGACATCTTAATGCCCTTTTATGTGTTGTGGAAGGGGGTGAGGATTATTGGGTTGTCTTTGTTTTTATTATGTATTTTGCGTTTTTTTATATTGTAATTCTGTGTTGTGAATCACCCTGAGATCAATGGATACAGGGCAATATATGATATATATATGAGATTGCTCTCCACCTTGATATTTTATATGAGCTGGTGTGCGATAAATATTTTTATAATTTTTTTAAAAAAATACCAAGTCTCCAGCTATGGCCTGAAGGCACACAAACTACCACGTTTCTGAAGCTAAGCAGCTCTAATCTTTTGTACCAAAAGAACCAGAATTATAGAGCCAGGAGGGATCTTGGTGGTCGTCTAGTTGAACCCCCCTTCTCAGTGCAGGAACTGTGATACAGGGCATAACTACATCCTCCCTGGCTGATGGTTATCCAGCCTCTGCTCAAATACCTCTAATAAAGGAGAGAGCTCACTTGAGGCAGCCTATTTCACTGTTGAGTAGCTCCTGGTGTTAGGAAAGGTCTCTTAACAGTTACGGTAGCTGACGTCTTCTTCCCTGTAATTTCGACCCATGGATTTTAGTGCAGCCTTGTGGAGCAATGGAGAAGAAGTCTGATCCATCTACTGCAGGGTTGGGGAACCTGTGGCCCTTCAGAGATGGTTGGACTCCAAGTCCCATAAGCCACAGCCAGCATGGCCAGGGATAGTGAGAGTAGTAGTTCAAGCGCAAGTAGTTCATTACAATGGTTACTCAAATATCTGCTTAGGCATGCTGAGATTTCTCAGCAGTAAACATCTCAGTGACTCTTACAGAAGAAAACAGAGGCAGATGAACTCTATGAGTCACTGTTTTCTTTGCTACATGCAATCACATGATGAATGGGAAAATCTGGGGAAAGAGAATTTTTTTCCATACATTTGTTTCATTTCTAAGTTTTTATGGTAGCATTCCTTTACATTTTCCCTTTCTTACGATGATTAATAGGTTCCTGCTTAATTTATTGCCTTCATTGCCATTGGCTGCATAATAAACCTATCAATTGCTTAACTGTAGGGTGAAAGTTTATTCATTTAAAACATTTCTACCTTCCCACTGAATATACAACACTCTCAAGGTATCTTACAACTTCAGTAAAAACAAGGGTAGATTTTTATCCCAGTTGGTTGTTGGATTTGAAATTGGGTGTGTGTATAATATATATGTACTTTTTATACATGCCATTGTTTTGTATATGTTTTTACTGTATTGTGAAATTGCTCCAAGTAATTCGACAGTATTTTCAAAATGAGAACCTACCATTGGCAGATTCCTGTGAGGGGTTGCTTATACAGCCAGCCATGGAACTAAGTTGTACACCGCCCTGAGAACTATGGGTATAGGGAAGTATACAAATTTTAATAATAATAATAATAATAGTTATTATTATTTATAAGAAGCAATTTATAAATGAAATGCAGTAATAACAGCAATGATGATTAAATGATAACAAAAAGCAACAAAAGTAATAAAAGCAGTGAATTAACTACTGTGATTGCTAATACGTACGACCAACTTACCAAGTAGTAAGCGTGACAAAGCCTTGCCACCTTCTCCACAAGAAAACACACATACCACATTTTCATTAATACAAATGACTGGGCAAAACCGTGGTAGTAAACCTTACTCTTTGGTTGCCTGCAGCCAGCCATTCTATCAGTTATATTTAGCAATTCAGTCAATAGATCGGGCTGTACCTTATTCCTAGGTGATGCCTCAATATGGCAGTGTCAGAAGCAAGAGCCATATCTTCTGGGGCCTCCAAAAACACCTCTGGTTTCTTGTCCCCTTGGTTGATCAGCCCACTGAGTACTGAGATGATACAGTTGTCTTTACACTGCTTCTTGAGGCCTCCCTATGCCATCTCAAGCCAGTTCCTTCTTGCAATGTAAAGCACAAGCACATTTCTTGGCAAACCCCTTTTTACAGTGTAAAGCACATAGTGTACAGCAAATCAGGTGTACCCATACCTTGTGTTACTTGCCTGTTTTGGTTTCATGATTACAGCCGCCTAGCCGATGGCCAGTTTCCCAGGTAGCAGTGCAGGTGAAATAGATAATACACCACTGCTTATTCTAATCTCCTTAGTTCTGTCTCCTGTACTTCCAGTGATTTGGGCAAGCCTTCGAGAGAGAGGAAACTCTGAAGATGGTGTAAGATCTTGGCTTTCTCCAAGCCTGGGAACCACAGTTTCCCCATTTTGGGGCAGAATGGGAAACTATGGTTAGCTGTAGACTTCCTGATGTAATCATGGCATGCTGAGGAGAGAAGGGGTGCACGTTTGGGCAAAATATGGCAAGCCAAACCAATTTTCCACTGTTGGCCATGTACTTCTAAGCATATTTTTGGGGTGTAAGCCCATATTGGAGACACTTTTGAGGGTTGAAAGGTGTTGTATGATTAATTTTATGAAGACATAATCATTGCATTGATTTCCTGTCATTTTGCTTGACTTTGTACAAATATTATATGGGGGGTGGAACAGACACCAATGAAATTGTTTAAGTTTGGTGGACATTTGGAATAAAATCGAACTGGCAACTGCCTTCAGCCTTAATATATTAGATGATGACCACAGTTCAACACAGAGTTAGTCATGCGGAAGTCCGTTAAATTAAATGGGTTTCGGAGTATCTGAGGGTACAGTTAGTAGTCTTCCTTCCACCAGCACTATGGCCCCAATCCGATTGAATGCTCCTTCCCTCCCAACAACTGCTGTTAACTTTTTTAAAAACTGGGAGATCCATGATCATAGATCACAGTTAGTTAGCTTAGCTGTAACTGTGCTGGATTGTGGCCTGAATGCAGAAAAACTATATGATTTTTCTATCCACAAGAACAGAACTAAGATACATGTTCTTTTTCTTCCCCTTTCCATTTTCTTCAAACACAACAAAAACCAGTTGCTTCCAAGATCCGGTACTTGCAAGAATACCATAACCGTGTTCTTCACAACATTTACCCCGTCCCCTCTGGAACTGACATTGCAAACACTCTGAAATACTTTTCTCAGACATTGCTAAGGTAAGCTTTAAATTATGCTTTCATAGAAAATATATACTGGTTAAATGAAGTGTATGAATAGCTTTATGAAAAATAGAAGGGTGTTCTGCTAGATGTGTCAGAGCTCAATGAAGTATAAAATCTGGAAGCAATAAGTAACTTCAACAGTGGTTGTCTAGGAGGAAGCTATGTATATGTGCAGCAGAACATGGGGAGAATGAGGTGATGGACTGTACCACTATTGGCTACATATTTCATCTGTTTCCCCACCAAGAAGATTCCCTGCAATTGGAACACTAGCAAATCAGGGGGAAAGGTGATCAACCCCCCTTTATCTGTTATGCTGATTTTCTATTTGCAGGAGGTTGCTAATAATATACCAGAGCATTCAGAACTGTGATTGCCTGCAATCAGTCAGCAGTGATCCAGTCCATTCTACCTGCCTTAACTTTCTCCACCCATTCTGCTGCATTTATGAAAACCAGTCCTCAGTTTGCCCAACCAAACTGCTTAACAACCAGTGGCTATATAACCTGTTCCATACCACAGCATAACAGGAGTGGAAGGCGACTTGGTCAGTAATATCTCCTAACTCATCACCCTAAGGCAGGATATCCTAACCCCAAAGTAGTTACCTCTGATTCGTCTGCCAAATTTTCGTAAAATTTCCAATGGTGATAATATAAAATGCTTGCAATTTCCCCTAATGTGCAGTTGGAACCTATAATTAAAACCCATTGCATGTCTTTTCCTGGCCTCCTTAGATCGTTTGGCTAATTAGTTTCCCTTAACAGTTTTGCTAAAGAACAAATGCTGATCAATACACAAAAGCAACCCCTTTCTCAAAGGATGCTTCTGGCCATGTGGGAAGGAGCAGGGCTGTAATGGCTCCCAGGCCAATAGCTTAATGCCCCAGAGGGTATTTGTTGGAGTGCACTTTGATCTATTGCCTTCAAGTCCCACTACCTCCCCCATGAGCTAGAAACGGGCTTAAAACATTTAGAGGTTGAGCTGGTGACTTGAAACCTGCACTCAGTTTTGGGTGGAAATGTGTCCTACTTTGTCCAAAACAAATCAGCAACCCAAATCCTAGTTCTGAACCTTCCAGAAGCTAGGAGACATTAGAAGTGAAAAGGCAATTCTCCAGGCCTAGAATGTGAAAGCAACCTGTTAAGTCGGGGGCAAGGAAACTGTGACTCTCTAGACATTGTTGCATTGCAACTTCCATCAGCCCCAGCCAGCACAACCAAGAAGAAAGCAAGAAGATCCTATTGGATCAGGCCAGTGGCCCATCTAGTCCGCCATCCTGTTCCCAGCCAGATGGCCAAGGGTGATGGGCGTTGTCGTCCAACAACTTCTGGGTTGTCATAGGTTCTACACCAATGCATTGATTATTGATTATGAATGAATATTGTGCCAGAATCCTTAAGATGGACATTCATTTAAATGGAGTTACCTATCAGATTCAATAGCAATAAGTCTTGCATGGGAGAAATGCCCCATGGGTTGCATTTGCACCTAAAACCTGGATATATATATATAATGAACTTTCCCCCTTTTTTGAATTCTTGACAATTTGAACTCTTAGGGTGCAATTGTAAGCATGCCTGCTCAGAAGTAAGTCCTACTGAATGCAATGGGGCTGACTCCTGGGTAAGCGTGTTTAGGATTGCAGGCTTGCCTTAGTCCAGGGATGGGGAACTTGTGGCCGTCCAGATGCTTTGGACTCCAGCGCCCACCAGTGCCAGCCAGTATGGCCAGGAGTCAGGGATGATGGGAATTGGACCTCAGCGATATCTGGAAGAGCCACCTCTTTCCCATCTGTGACCTAGACCCACCCTGACACCATCACAGGGCAGGCCACACTAAGAGAGCTCTCAGTCCAGAAAACTAAATGCTCTTTGTGAGCTGGAAACTGCATAATCTAGAAGCAACTGGAGGAACATGGCTTGTCGATAGATATTCCTGAATGGTTTTCTGGTCTTATTCTTGATAGTCATATTCTCACCTGATTCAGCTGCTAGTTCCTGCACATCTCTAGCATGGAATCATTGGAAGTGTGCAGAACACTTCTGTTCTTTACTCAGAAGTGAGTCCCACCAAGTACCATGTAACTTATTTCCAAGTAAGAGTTATTTCGATTACTAAAAGAAAGAAAAAAGAAAAACCTAGGTTCTCTTTCTAGCTAATAACAATTATTACATATATAAACTGGCACATTGAAGGATGAGGCTGTTCAGAAGGAGTCTTCCCAGCTAGGTCACAAAGATGGATTTAACGGAAATTTGCAACATGCTAACATCTTTGGGGGAACAACAGACATTGGTTTCATGATGAGGTTGACTTCCTTTGCATTTGGATTTAGTTGGCTTTCTTTTAGTCACATGGGGGATGAACATGACCCTTGGACTTGCAGACATCTTTAGGGTGCACCAAATTTGGGGAGGGAAATTGGGCAGTGCTGGTTTTAGATGGGTGGGTGGGAAAATGTAAAGAAAATGCATTTTTTTTTTACAAATAAAACATCACATTAAAAATAAATCACCATGCACAGCGCATAACACATTGATTCATTGAGCTCCTCCTTAAGTTGACCTTCAGGCCAAAGCATTTCTCTGCATTAAGCATGAATTTAATTTTCATGCATTGCTCATTTCCAGCTTGTTTCCCCCCTAACTTGACTGCAAATATAACAAATGCCCCAGAAGGAAAAGATAATTATTATTTTCTTATCAAGAGAGAACCGTGTTTCTTTATCTATAAAATAGCAGCTGCTCAAGATACAGGACAGGATCCCTTCTCAGAGTTTCTGCAGGTGCAAAAGCTGTTCCAGATTTTTTTAAAAATGCATTCCCATGTCCTGCGTCAGAGGCTATTGCTGAAGATTACTTCAACTTCAGAAATAGACTTGTAGGGGCTCTGGGGATGTGATTAAAAAAACAGGGTGTAAGGTGCTGATGCAGAGGTCCTCATGTTGAGTGATCTTTAGGGTGACTGGGTACAAAGCTGGGGCAGGATAGGATGAAGCAGGGCTGGGGAGTCCTTGCCCCTCCTGATGTTGTTGAACAGCTTCCATCATCCCTGACCATGCAGGCTGGGGCTGGTGGCAATTGGGGTCCAACAACACCACAGTTTCCCCATCCCTGGGATAGAAAGGCAAGTGCAAATTGTCATGTAGACAAGAGTGAGTGAGCATTCCTACTGAATATCTGAGGTTTTGCACAACTGTAAAAGAAGCCCTGTCCTCTTTTATATTTGGCAGTTTTAGTGAAGGTTGCAAGCGCTCTTGAGCCATTTCAAGGCAAATCACCTCTGGGAGATGGTGGTGGGTACAGATTGAAAGCTGGACTCTACACTGTCTTCCCTCGAGGCTGTACTCGCTTTTAAGTTCCTCTTTATGGGAGTTAGATCATCATTGACAGTGTACTTGCATAACAGGGGAGCCAACTTGGGCCCCAGGTTATGGGTACCCAGTGCGCGTGATGTTATGACATCACGCTGTGACATGACATCATGCTCACTCCCCGTCCTTGGAACCTGACTTCCGGTGGCACCGGAAGTCAGGTTCCGAGACCTCAGAAAGACCTCAGAAAGCATCTCCGAGCACTCGGACGTGACTTCCGGTGCTTTGCGAGGCATCAGGGGCCCTGTGGCATGGGTGCTCAGCACCCACAACTATAGATGGCACCCCTGTAGCATAACTAGTTTGTATGGAGGTGTGTCACCTAACACACTACAAGTCCCAGCATGCAATGTCACGCTATTGGGGTTAGGAAAAGTCCCCAAGGTGCGCCATGGTTTATGGGCTGCCCATTGGTTTGGACAGCTCCATGGTGAGTAGAAGGCAACAATTCCTAACATGGGGATGCTATGCTAGGAACTAGGGATTTCCGCCTGCTATGCAGCTATTAAAGACCCTGCACAGATGCACCTGAAGAACCAATTCAGTGCTTCTGCTGGTACATCCAACTGTGTCCACACAACCTTGACCTTGCTGCCACCCCAACACTGTCCAGGTAAGCTGTAGTGTTGCTGGTCTTAGCAGGACAGCTCTGCCCCACCACACCAGCCACAAGTGGCTATTAGATACCTTCCCCTGCCCTGCAGACTCTACAATTTGCCTCAATCCTCTGCATGCACACCAAAAAGATACATAATAATTTGACCTGCTAAGAAAGCACATTGCCATGTAAATCCTTGGTCTTTAAACATTTAAAAGTTCCCTTGCTCTGGCCAGAAAGCACATTCGATAGCAATGGAGAATTGCATGCTGGGATGTGTAGTCTCTTGATGCTTCAGCTCCATTTTGAAGGAGGACAACCTTGAATGCCTTATACCTTCAGAGAGCCAGAGCTGATCGAGATTTATGCTTTGCAGCCAAATAAAGAAAAATGAACAATTGGACTGCACTGGAACAGAATGAAATTGAGTAGCTAAGGCAATGGAACAGCACAGCATAGGAGAATAAATTAACCCCGCCTAAAAAAACCACCATCAGTCAGTGTAGACAGTAATGACAATGGCCCAATGATATAAGCCAGCTTCCTTTGCTTCTATTTATTAGTGTGGACATGGTTATGATAGTGGTCTTTAGGCGATTTTATTGGTTTGCGTTAATACCCTCACGGTAACTGGACGTTGGGATACCAAAAGGAATGAGGAAAGTATATAAGGCACAATAAACAAGCCATTTTTAAAAGCTGAATATAATGGTTACAACCTGCTGCTGTGTGGCCTCTGTTTGTATCACTGAGACTTGTAGAGTTGAGCAGATGGTACAGATTACTTGTTGGAAGATGGCAGCTGGCAT